>NW_025767006.1:600000-745412 GCF_003918875.1 Haliotis rubra
TGTTCAGAAACTACAGAATAATGGGATGATCATATGTCTAAGAGTGTTCATATGTACTGATCTAAAAATGTAACTTTGCTTCAAATAAATTGTGTACACGATATTTTATATAACAAATTAAAAACGTAAGATTTGGTAAATGGTCTAATGTTTTTATCATAAGACATTCATGACAAGGCGATCAGGGACAGAGCGACACTTGATAAATGCAAGGTGCAGTGAAAACACAAGATGTCTGAAAACAACCTTGGATATGTTGTTCCAAAGCGAAACAAAATTGCCGTAATGTAACAACCAGGCTAGCTATTCTCGAAACGTTCGTAGCCCTACGAACTTCTTAAGCCCATTCTTAACACATTGGCTACGATCAAAGTTAAGAATTCTTAGGGCTACGAACGTTTCGAGAATAAGGACCCTGATTCTGATCCCATGGTAGACGTCATGCCATGTCATCAAAGACATGTTTAATAGGGGCAGGGTTTGCAGAAACGTAATAACAGTACAGCAAAATTATGCAGACTGAAAAAGTCAACATGTTGGGCGTGCATTATTCTGCTGCAGTATGACGTCACGTCCACATTTGAAAGAATGGTTAAACATAATTTCGAACGATGTCTTACCGTGTATGTGCGGCTGCTTGTACTAGCCCAGACTTAAGCTGGCTTATAGTGCTAGCCCACTGATATGCCACGCCGCAGCATGAATACCCCACTCAGAAACATTATACTGACTCCGGTGCCGGATAATGTCCTCCCTCGAACAGTTGCGTGCGGTTTTTCCACTAATTTGTGGGGCGCTGGGGTATCTTAGTGGTTAAAGCGTTCGCTCGTCACGCCAAAGACCCGGGTTCGTTCCCCACATGGGTACATTTCTGGCGTGTGACATTATGGTATCGATTCCGTAAATGCACCAACTGAATATGGTTCTTTTATTGTGCTTCACAAACCCCTGGTTGTCACGAGTGTTACCCAGCTGTAGATTACGTTTACAAAGAGATGATATTGTGTTTCCATGAACATTAGAATGCTCAGCAACGGACGTTGATAGTCTAATGTCGTGGAATTTCGTAAGCGTCATTCATCGCTAAATAGGAATGTTTTTTTATGAGCACCTGGTAGTCAAAATCAAAGCAGCATTCATGATCCACCACACATCCTGCAATACACAGTGTGCTTGTATATATTTCACACAGACCTTTTTCAGTATCAGTCATTTGCTGCTCCTAATTTCACTGCCTGTCTCCGTTGTGCCGGGTTTATTAGATATACCGGTTCAAGAAGAACATCAACTACATCTGTATCTATTATCTATAATACCCAGAACGATGTGTCTTCACAGTGCCTTTTTATCGAGATCAAGAGAGGAATATCTGCTTATTATAGCTCTACGAGAAAGAATGATTAAAATAATTATAGTCAAACTGCATATGAAACAATTCAAGGAAGGATAAGAAGGACAACGTAAATAGTTCACGTCACATTGCATGTGAGAGGGGGTAAAAGAAGGTTAGCTCTAAAGAATTGAAAACTGAGACAGCTGTTCAGTTGCAACAAGAGGGACTTCTACAGAACGGGGGATCATATGAGGGAGTGTGCTACACTCAGTGATGTTAGTCTAAACTGGTTTTCACTTGAGCGGAGTCGACATTTTTTGCGCACAAGCTGGGAGTGTGACAATGGGGAATCGAGGTTTGCGTTACGGATGTGGTATTATGTGCAAGACGAGAACGTAATCTCCATTCTAGATATCTAAAGTCCGTTTGGCTCAAAATCGGACCGATGAATTGCAATCTAACTCGAAAACTAATAAACATAAAATACTCAATGAAACGCTGATCATAATCAAAACATCATACCAACTCTGTGATTTATTTGCAGAATTTTTGTCCTAAAAATAGAAAAGTTGTTTAACAAACTATCATTTAAATATTGACACAGTTCACTGTTTTGTTACGAGGGAGGTGCAGAAAGGACAGCCAAGTGTTCGAGAAGCACGTTCACAGACAAAGTTATCTAGCTGCCATTATGAGGTGTTTCAGCACTTTTCTTCTTTGCATGACCTCTGTGGTTGTGATTCATAAACAAAAGCTCATCATAGTCATAATAATTCAGTCCACTCTGCTTTCGGCTGAAATTTCTTATGAAACTGAAATGTATTTGAGACAATTGAAATTGATACGACGTTGATTCTCAAAACCAAGGTTCTGCTTGAATATTTGCAAACTCGAACATTTCAAGACGAACATTTCCATTTCGTTAAAACATCAGTATTTCAACTAAGTACACAGAATACTTGAAAGGAAACGTCTGTCTTGATCAACGGCATATTTGCCATGTCACAAGTGAATGAGTGAGTCTATTTTGTACACCGCCTTTTGCAATATTCCAGCAACATCACGGCGGGGGACATCAGAAATGTGCTTTACACATTATACCAATGGGGGGAATCGAACCCGGGTCTTTGGCGTGACGAGCGAACGCTTTAACCACGTGGCCGCCCCACCGCCCCTGGCGTGTCCCAAAGCGAGATGACCATACATCTAGTTAGGTATTTATTTTCTAATGCTCAGGACAACTGATAAAGTCATTTCACTGATAAATTGAAACTGTCTGCGTGAATTTGGTGCATAAGACATTATGCAAGGTGTACGCATCCACAAGGGCAACAAGTGTGATCCATTTCTTGACAAAATGTGTTTTTATGCATATAAACCATCTTTTCGGATTGGTAATAAGGAACTTGTCTAAGAAAGTCCTACGCTTCCGGTATGTCGACGATCTTATATATCTGATAACTAAACATCTGATCTAACCACAGAAGGGACAAGTGAACCTCCTCATCTGTTTCATATCCAGATCCATCCAAATTCTATCTATCATCAAGACTGTAATGGCCAAAGTTTTTTATTTTATCAAAGGTAAATTTTATTTCCAGTTTCAATGTTTAGTTTCTCGAATCTTTTACTTTTGTAAAAATGATAATTAACAAAATTTTACTTTCCATACCTGTATTTCAACCCACATCTCTTTATTTCTACCAAGGTTTTTTTTGGTTAGAGTTTACAGCCAGGGGCGGGTTACTCTAATTGTTTTACAATGGACCATGTGCTTGCTAGTAGAAGCAGCACCCCTGAGTTTTTTAATGAGACCTGAGTTGAGAAACCCTGTTGCCCAAAAAATAATGGTAAGAAATTAATTTCAAATACTTAGTAAATGTTTTTATCTTTCATTAATTGTTGTAAAATAAAGTTTTATAATTTATCATTTGTAGGTTTCTCAGCAAATTCAATTTAATTGTCTTTCTAGTAAGTCTCATATCTCGTTCCTTTCCATTCCACATCCTTATCTGGATGCCCAAACTCCATTACGTTTTAAGTGGCAATCAATTGACTGAGGCGCTCGTACAATATTAAGCTTTGGCAGTAAACTTGAGCTTGTGGTTTAAACTTCTTCCAGTGCTTGCCTCCTTCGCTACCTACTCGGTATTGGGAGCTCCGCTATGATGAACTTGTTTA
Source organism: Haliotis rubra (assembly GCF_003918875.1). NCBI lineage: Eukaryota > Metazoa > Mollusca > Gastropoda > Lepetellida > Haliotidae > Haliotis > Haliotis rubra. The sequence goes on from NW_025767006.1 coordinate 603,515, forward strand.
TAAGCAATTATTTCCTGGATTAAAAAAATAGACTATGTGCTTCATCCAAGACATTCAACTGTGATATTCGTAAGTGCACTGAGCGTTGTATTTATTGCTACTGTCATAAATTTTGATTGGTTCCTTGTATTGTGTTTTATGACAGAAAACCAAACCCCGTGCACGAGTGGAATGTATATACATAGAATGTATGTATATAGAGAGAGATCTCATTTCTAGCAGTATATCACTCTCGGGAAGAGATACCAGCATAATGTTGCCAAGACCAGCTAAATGTTGCCAAGGAGACCAAGTCGTAAACGTGTAACAGTTTGGTGAAGGGGTGCCAGGTAAACGTTGCCAAGACGAGCCAGTCGTAAACGTGTAACAGTTTGGTGAAGGGGTGCCAGGTAAACGTTGCCAAGACGAGCCAGTCTTAAACGTGTAACAGTTTGGTGAAGGGGTGCCAGGTAAACGTTGCCAAGACGAGCCAGTCGTAAACGTGTAACAGTTTGGTGAAGGGGTGCCAGGTAAACGTTGCCAAGACGAGCCAGTCGTAAACGTGCAACAGTTTGGTGCAGGGGTGCCAGGTAAACGTTGCCAAGACGAGCCAGTCTTAAACGTGTAACAGTTTGGTGCAGGGGTGCCATGTCAGGGTTAGATATCAGCACTAACAGGTATTCCTTCAAGAATTTTATTATGCAGTTTTACATCAAGGTGTGTGGGCCTTTGTCGTCGGCTAATCAATTTTGCCGTCGGCTAGCCAATTTGATAAAACTCCTTGCACTGACAATCTTGTGGGAGCCACAACCAGCGGAAGTTCAAGCCATATTTGAAGCCGTAGCCAGTGTCCTGGGTACAGTAGGCCCATACCCAGACAAGTTTGTAGTTGGTTTTCACGCATCTGGTGTTAGAACACCAACACGGCTGGCTGCAAAACGTTCTGAAATAAAAACACTTTCTTAGAAGGAATAACAAGGCAGCCATTGTTCATTCAAGTTTCGACGAATATTCGGATCAAATAATTAATTGACTGTATACTTACATATATTTAATGTATATCAGCTGATTAATGTTTATGTATGTCACAACAATCAGGTCGGTTCTGGTCCACGTATAATTTGCACATGCCGACACTATTGCAAAGTTTTGAACCAGAAATGCAATTGGTAATGACTTAAACTTCAAGAGCTATTGTTATGAACTGTAACATAGTGGCATACCGAATACGAATTATCAGTGTCCAATGCCTATTAACCTTACACGCAACATGCCTTCATTAGTTTCTCGTCACCAATACTTTATTATTTATTACGTCATTATTTCTTGCACTGGATACAAAGTGTGTTATATTCTAGTTTCAATACTCTTCTCAGCCAATTATACACGTTACGATGTGCCAAACAATCCAGTGATCATCATGATCATCGATCTACGCGATTTGAATACGATGACATGTGTCAACCAAATCAGCTAGTCTGACCACCCGATCCCGTTAGTCGCCCCTTACGACAAGCATGCTCTTGTACAGGAAAACATACATCTTGTGTCGTATGACAACGCACAATGGGCCGATGTACCGTTGTATCGTTGAATACAACCAGTGCAACTGAATGCCACTGAACGGATGATGGTATTCCGATATTTCCCTATTAGTAATAATTAAAATGTTTGCAATGATTGGAAGATATTTTTAGAAACAAAGCTATACTATTTTCCTTCAAATGTCTCGTATATATCAAGAGGAAAATGTTTTTATTTCTAGCTGCAAAATTAATGCGACTTAAAGCAACGCTTACACGCTCCCTCACTTCATATTGAATTGCAAGAGTAAGATATTTCCAGTTATTCGTATTGAATAAGTATACGTATACGTCCTACAGACCTTGATAACTACATAGAACTGGTGAAGTGAAGTGAGTTTAGTTTTACGCCGAACTCAGCAATATTCCAGCTGTATGGCGGCTGTCTGTAAATATTCGAGTCTGGACCAGACAATCCAGTGATCAACAGCATGAACATCGTTCCGCGCAATTGGGAACCGATGACATGTGTCAACCAAGTCAGCGAGCCTGACCACCCGATCCCGTTAGTTGCCTCTTACGACAAGCATAGTCGCCTTTTGTGGCAAGCATCGGTTGCTGAAGACCTATTCTACCCCGGATGTTCACGGGTCGTGAAGGACAACTCACGGGCATGAGACGAATCTTATCCACTGGTAGAAGGGTCTCTGGATGATGTAACAGTAATTAAGAAATCGGTGTAGGTAACCAACTGTCGGAGGACATGGTTCACAAGTTTTTAACCACGGTAGTAAGGTGTTTCGCCTGAAACAAAGAAAACACATTCACAATTTACAATACAATCCTAGGTCCCGTTACCCAAAGCGATCGTAGCGCTACGACTGTCGGATAGGTCTATGTTAAAGTACGGGAGTTACGATAATCTTAGGGTTGGCTACGATCGCTCTGAGGAACGGGACCCAATCTGAGACCATTTTTGATAAGTAAGCGCTCGTCCACCTCTTTCACGGGGATTATGCATACGCAGGTCCTGACAAGACATTGGGCAAAGATCAGCTGGCCAGGTCACGTAGTCACATGATCCGTTCACGTGGACAGATATAGGTTACAGCCAGCAGCCAATTTATTTGGAGAAACACATTGGATGAGGCAAATTATAATAACAATCATAATAATAATGATTTTAAAATGAATTAACTCAGTATCATGAGCCTTCTGTTGCCGTCTTTGGCATGCTTGTGGCATTGACTCAGATGTCCATCCGTGGTCGCCCCAGAAAATCTAGAGGGCGCCATGATATAGGATAAGTAGCCTATACCACCACAACAAGCCAATAACCAAAGTCAGACGTATCCATGCCAACAAGCCTGACTTGGTCTGAGCTGTGATACGCCTGTCCAGAATGACTCTAGCATCTTCGAGGATCCCCCGAACCCTCTTTGCTGCATTGTTTGAAAATATGAAAATAACATGAAAATGTAATTCACAGTGTTTACCTAACGTGTGCATCACTGGTACTTTCACCGATTACCGAACAATCGTCACCTCCGCTCAAATCTGAGATAGCCGCACCAGCTTCCGTTAGTATTGCGGTTTCTGCCTCTTTCCTAGAAAAAAAAAGGGAGTTGTTACCATGGTTACATCAAATATGTACAGTAGGTAACACCGGCTGGACGGTTTTCTAGAAGTGCAAGAATTCGCTCTGTAGAGTTACGTCTATTACTTGCACCAGGATCCGCGTATACCAGACTGCCTATAGTTTGTCTATACTTTACAGAGGCAGGACCAAACAAACCTTTGATTCATCGCTTAAGCAAAGATCCATTTTATCACCCAGGACCAATTCGCATGGCGTGAGGATGTGAATGTTGATTTACACAGTTGTTAGTTTTGTAACGACACACTCAGCAACTTTCAAGCTATATGATGGCGTTCGGTAAATAATCGGGTCTGGAACAGACAATCCAGTGATTAGATCATGAGCATCGATCTACTGATACGAAGACATGTGTCAACTAAGTCACAAAACTTGACCCCCTGATCCCGTTAGTCGACTCTTATCACAAGTATGGGTTGCAGTGTGCCAAATTTTGCTAGCCATTCGGGCTAGCTATCCCACTAGTTACTAGCCCACAAAATAATTCACTGGCCAGAATTTTGAATGCAGACTCGGGTTTCTTCCTTTAGCTGCTATAATGTTGATTTAAAAGTGTATTCTAACTTAACAAGTCGGAGAGAGTGTTACATTTACAAAATGACCCATGAAAATTACTAACCAGTCGGGCCAGTGACCCGACTGGATTTCTACTAGCCACGGGCTAGCGGGCCAGTGGCTATTTCGAATTCGCACACTGATAGGTTGCCGAATTCTTACCCGTATCTTCACGTGGTCCTTAACAATGACTGATAGAATGCTGCCTAGAGCTTTAATCACTAACGTTCGTTTCGTACATGAATACATTGAGCACATGAATGTATGTACACTAGTGATGGTCCGATTAATTGAAATAATCGAAGATTGGTCGCAGTGACTAAACGACCAAGCAATCGATCATAATTTCTCATAATCGAACACAACCAATTTTGGAACACTTGTTTTCATTAACAATATTTTTCACATGGTTGGTTTTGTCTGTTACATTTTGTAAGCACTACAAGCTCGTTCCAAGTCATGACTGAATTTATCTTAAAGGCTCCAACAAATTTATGTTCCTAACATACTAGTCATCCTTTAAAGATGTGAAATTTTGCCAAAAAGACCCAAAAGAACTACATGCTTTTTTCCTTATTTTTATGTGCATAAACAAATTTCATAAATGACGCTGACCAATTATTTTCGATGATTGATCGGTTGTAATGAACCAATCATTAATTATGAGATTTTAACCAATTCCCAACACTAATGTACACATACTTACCTTATTTCCTCGTAACCCTGTGAAGCAGAATCTGAATCCGCCTCCAATTCATATTCAGAATCATCTTCGGGTGGGACACACACACTTCCCTCTACTATGACCACCGTCAACAGAAGACTTACCAACGCAGTGGTGAAGATCATCTAGAAACATTCAACTTAATTTGATGTAGAAATAGACACGAGAAACAAATTTCCATAATCGTTTAAATTCACCCCAAACATTTACCTTTACTTTTCCTACTACGTCATAGGATTGGTAGGGTAGCCCAGTGGTTAAAGCGTTCGCTCGTTATGCCGAATGCCCTGGTTCGATTCCCCCAGTGGGTACAATGTGTGAAGCCCATTTCTGTTCCCCCGCCGTGATATTGCTGGAATATTGCTAAAAGCGGCGTAAAACTAAATTCACTCACTCACTACGTCATAAGCATGTGTGAATGAATCAGTATAAATCAGATGAAACCTGTTCTCAACAAGTAAGCGTATCCTGCTCCACAGGCAGAACCGGTTTACTAGTGATCTTTAAGTTTGTACACCACTGGTATCGATTAGATATTATACTTGGTTTGTATGATTGATATTGGCATTACAGGTTTTGCACAGCATCATAAATTTATGCATCGGTGATGACACCAGGTGAAAATACATGAACGGGTCGAAACGTATGGATCACTTAAAAACTGTGATTACACCAGGTGAAATTTTATGAATGAATAATAAAAATCAGTGATTACACCAGGTGAAAATTCATGAACGGATAATTAAAAACCCGCGTTGACACCAGGTAAAAATTCATGAATGAATAATTAAAATTCAGTGATGACACCAGGTGAAATTTTATGAATGAATAATTAACACGTGATGACACCAGGTGAAAATTCATAAACTTATAATTAAAAATCAGTGATGACACCAGGTAAACAATTTGAAATGTGAATTGTAGTCTGTGTTAGATATATTATTAGGACACCTTCGTTCATGATCTGAATATCGTGTAATGAACTCACGGAGCCTACGATATGTTACCTCTCATACAACTGTCTGAAATAGAGGGATAAATAAAATCATATTTACCTTGAAGTTGAAGCTGTGGACAATCAACTGATGAAGCATGCAAGGACGTACATTTATAGTATTTCGAAGGTAACTTTGATTGGTTGCTTGAGATCACGTGTTGTCTGAATCTGAAACTATCAGATTATCGTGCCAGATATAATACATTCTTTTAAACAACTTCCAATTAAATTGAAGGAAGTGTTTTGTTTCCATGTTGCTGATCGCGACTGGTCCGTCGCCCATCATCGATGAGTCCATAGTCACGTGTGCACGGAAGAGACCGCTCGAAATGCCAGTGTTTCTTGTATAAGGTATGACGGCTACGTCAGAAAATTACAAAGCATTTATCCACCACCATGAAGCTCGGAATCCCATGTCCCAGACAAGAAGAGGATTCCGCGGCTGAAATGGTACAAAACCTATGACTGTCCCTTCACAACAGTACTCAGGGGCAACAGAATGGGCATGTTCTTGAAAAGCCATATAGGTATATGTGATCCTATCAACCTATGATCCTGAAACTGCTCCGGATGTGTCAATACATATAAGCACACCGGGCCCACGTCTGTCCCTGAACCACATTATTTCCCCTTACGTCCTTCCCATCCTTGAGTGATGAAGACCTAAATGAAGCTTGGCCTCAGGCTTAGAATATCCCTTCCCATTGGAGTTGTTCCTTTTCAATTCAAAAGGACTTATTTGTTTCTGTCCTTATCATGTATATTCAGAATCTAACCGGGACCATAACATGCGTAGGTAGGTGCTTTAGTTAGATTTTGGTTAAACGTGAGGGAGGGAGTGAGGGAGTTTAGTTTTACGCCGCACTCAGCAATATTCCAGCTATATGGCGGCGCTCTGTAAATAATCGAGTCTGAACCAGACAATCCAGTGATCAACAGCATCAGCATCGATCTGCGCAATTGGGAACCGATGACATGTGTCAACCAAGTACGCGAGCCTGACCACCCGATCCCGCTAGTCGCCTCTTACGACAAGCATGGGTTACTGAAGATCAATATTCTAACACGTGCACCAGCCGCATGCCACGACTCTAGCATGTAACCCGCGCTAAACACCAACCCTAGGACAACTGAATTACACCATACGGCCATGCCTCTACCTAAACCACAGCAGGATAACACATGTACCGGATTCTCAACAATCAAATGAAGGTAACACTCTGCCTTATAAAGCTACATTTTGTTAGCTCTCCCTCTCTACTTTCACATTATAAACTTAAACATCTTCTCAATGTACAAAATGATAAACACAACACCAGTCCATTCATAACAGTACAGACCCAATACCCACCATGAAGCACGATACAGTAAAAATTTTATCTTCAAACTGTCAAGGCCTGAATATTAAGCGTAAGCGCACAGACGTATTTCGCCATCTAAAAAGCAAAAGAGCACATATATATATTGTATCCAAGATACTCACTTTACAAAAGAAATGGAAATCAAAATTAAAGAAGAATGGGGATCAAAATACTTTTATTTCTGTTCTTTTAAAAGCAATGCCAGAGGAACAGCAATACTTTTAATGATAACTTTGATTTTACCATTGAGGACTCTAGATATGATGTAAATGGAAACTATGTAGCACTAAAACTGAAAATTATGGATAAGACAATTACTTTAGTAACAATATACGGACCAAACACCTATACGCCAGAATTTTACCATGAAATCATCTCAATTATCGCTGAGTTACAATCCGACAGCTTCTCCATATGTGGTGATTGGAACTTTGTACAAGATATATATAAGATATATAAATGGATTATTTCAACTATAAAAACGTTAATAATGCAAAAGCTAGAGAAACCTGGGTAGAATTTATGGAAGAAAATGATCTAATAGGCCCATAGAGAGAACAAAACCTAGATAGCAAGAGATACACATGGAGACAGAAAACCCCGTCAAACAGGCAAGACTAGACTACATTATCGTTTCCAAAAACCTCGAAAGTTTAATTCACGATACCGGTGTAGCAGCCCAGAATAACCCCCCACCAGATTATACCCCGGGGTAAACTATAGGCTAGCCCAGTTTATACCCCGAGGGTATATTCTGGACCAGGCCAAAGTATACCCTTCCAGCCCAGACTATACCCCTTAAAAATTATGTTGACATTTCACTCAATATGAGTGTGTGACTCGGGCAATGGTCTTGGTGTCATTTAAAGGAATTTGTCGGTGCATTTCATTTACATTACTGCATAATACAAAAATTATTAAGTATTTGTTGAGTGCCTCTCTGCAATATGATATTTTCGACTTTGCGTAACCCAGCTATGCTCATATATCAAGGTTAGTAGTTAGTTATTTGCTTTATTTAGCGTCGCACACACAACTAAGGTATTTCGGCAACGGGGTAGTACAACATGAACAGATTAACTACGGGCACACTCTACTCATCAATCTAATTAGAGCTGTACCATTATGGAGGTGGGTGTTGTCTTATTTTATACCCTACTCCACTGTCTTACTACTGGCTGTCTAACTAATGGGAGATAACCGGTGTGAGAAGGGGCTGGTGTGAGTAGGGGCTGGTGATGGTGTGAGTAGGACTCTGGAGACTGATCTCGGTGTCATGTAAAGGTATTTAAAAGTGCATTTCATTTCGCATCCTATATCGCATTCAACCTTCAACATGGATGACAACCTCTATACCCAGATCTTGAACTTCTACACCAACTCTGATAAGAAGTATCCTCAGCACATCTATGACCTGGATCCTGGCACGCGTTTGAATGCGAAGTCACATTTTCGGCAAACTGCAAAGCCATTTCGGGTAGCAAACGGAATTGTCTTTCGTGGTGAAAGGGAAGTGCTCACCAAAAGTCGCCTACCTAGCATCCTGAAAGCATGCCATGACAACCCAGCTACAGGTGGACAGCCGAAAGCCCCAGTGATTCGAAGCAACCAAAAAGACTCAGAGATGAACTGGAGTCAGGCGACCATACAGACCTTACTACCAAACAAATCTAGTCAACCCGTTTGTTCAACCCTATTCCCAAAAATGCTCAAAGGAATTTGGCTTCTGCATTAGGCCTGAACTCTTCAAAGGACATTTATTATGGAAGATCAACAGACTTGACAGCACCCCGACAGACATACAGAACCAAAGGCGACGGCAACTGCTACTTCCGCTGCATCCGTTACAGCCTGACAGGATCCGAAGACAGTCATAGCACTATCCGAGATCGAGTGGTTCAGCATATGAACAATGACATTAATGATGAACTAAAACATTTCCTGAACCAAAATGTCAATGAGTACATCACTAATTCTGGAATTTCACGAGATGGAGTGTGGACAACAGATGCAGAAGTTATGTCAACAGCCAGTCTGTTAAAATGTGACATTTATATTTACAGTGCAGTTGGTCAGTCAATGCAATGGCTGAAGTACCCTGCCAGCTTCAGCTTGAAAACTCACACTGATTATGCTTTGTATCTGGAAAATGTATCGGACCATTTCAATGTTGTAACCAGTGTTTAATTGTGTGAGAAGTACAATAAAATTATAGCAGTATCCTTAATCACTTGTTTTCTGTAGGGGGTATAATCTGGGCTAGGGGGGTATACTATGGCCTAGTTCAGAATATACCCTGGGGTATAAACTAGGCTAGCCCAGATTATACCTGGGGTATAGTCTGGGCTAGCCCAGTTTAACCCCGGGTATAGTCTGGGACAGGGGTATACTCTGGCCTGTTACACCGGCATTGACGCAGCATATAGGTCTGACCATTCAATAATTTGGATTAATCTAAAGATCAGTGAGATAGAAAGAGGCAAAAGATACTGGAAATTCAACAATTCTTTACTCTATGATAAAACATATGTGGAAAAAAAAACAAAATACTGATAAATGAAATTAAAGAACAATACAAATCTTACGTAGACGAAACAGGGAAATATGTTTTCAAAGTAAACGATCAGCTATTCTTTGAAACGCTTTTGTAAATGATCAGAGGACACACGATAAATTATTCATCCTATAAAAAGAAAGAAAATTTGAATATGCGCCAAACGCTTGAAAAAAACATAGATGAGCTTGAAATAAAAATAGATTCATCACATGATACAGATTCCAAAACAAAGCTACAGGATGAATTAAAAGAAGCAAATAGAGAATTAGAGACTAATAATAAAAAAGAAACAGAAGGGATACTACTACGATCTAAAGCTAAATGGAAAGAGGAAGGGGAGAAACCGACAAAATATTTTCTGTCTCTAGAAAGTCGAAACTTTTTAAACAAAGCAATATATAAACTTGAAAACAATCAAAAGGAAACCCTAACTAAAAAAGATCTTATTACTGAAACTAAATCGTTTTACCATAACCTATACACGAAAAAAAACATGCGAAAAGGTGAACCTAACAGAATTGCTTAAAACATAGACGTTCCAAAGCTATCAAAAAATCAACAAGAAAATCTAGAAGGACAATTAAGATATGAAGAAGTATTAAAGAAAATGAAAACTGAAAGAAGTCCTGGCTCATCGGGTTTCACTGTTGAATTCTTCAAATTTTTTGGTCCAATATTCACGAGTGTCTTATAAGATCATTAAATTTAGCTTACGAGAAAGGAGAATTAGCTTTGACTCAAAAGCAAGGTATTATAACCTGTTTTCAAAAAAAAGGTAAATCCTAGCATTTGCTTCAGAATTGGAGACCCATTTCATTGCTGAATGTAGCGTATAAAATCGGATCATCAACCATTGCCAGCAGAATAAAAACAGTCCTCTATAATAAAGGAGGATCAAAAAGGGTTTATGTCAAAAAGATATATCGGTGAGTGTACTCGCCTAATATATGACATCATTGACTATACTGAATATATGAATATACCAGGAATTCTACTTCTTATTGACTTTGAAAAGGCACTCGAGTCTATTGACTGGCATTTCATTCAAGAAGTTCTTCTATTCATTAACTTTGGACCATCGATTACAAGATGGATAAATACCTTCTTTAATAACAATCAATCATGTGTTGTTGTAAATGGTTTCCTTTCAAATTATTTCAATATCTCAAGAGGATGCAGACAAGGAGATCCCATCTCCCCTTATATTTTTATACTGTGCACAGAAATTTTGGCAACAATGATTAGAAATAATAATAAAATAAAAGGAATACAAATTGGAGATACAGAATACCTAATTTCCCAATACGCTGATGATACTTCATTGATACTAGATGGCACTGAAAAATGTTTACAGGCGACATTAGAAATTCTTAGTAGATATGCCTCATTTTCAGGCTTAAAAATAAATGTAAACAAAACACAGGTATTATGGATAGGCCCAGAAAAAAAAAACTATAAAAGAAAATTTTGCAGAAACTGGAATTTACACTGGAAGAGTGACTCGTTTACACTATTAGGGATTGTATTTACTCACAACATCGCAGAAATGGTTGAACGCAACTATAAAGATGAACTTAAGACTCTCAAAATATCAATGAATCAATGGCTAGCAAGAGATCTAACTCCCTTAGGTAGAAATACCATATTGAAAAGTTTACATTTACCGCAACTTAATCGTATATTTGTAACTCTACCCAAGCCAAATGATCAAATGATTAAGGAAATTGAGCAGCTCTGCTATAGTCGAGAAACTGTCAGAAAGAATTATGAATACGGAGTAATACGAGCCCCAGAGATACAAAATCTTATTCAATCACAAAAAATATCATGGATTAAAAGACTCACCAACTTCAAAAGTAAGGAACTTGCTACAAACGAAGACACATTGGGACATCGACAGCTTTATACAAACATGCGAAACACACATACTTGAATCAGTAATAACACAAGAAACAAATCACATTTGGAAAGACACTTTGAAATCATGGAGTAAATTCGTAACCAGAAAAGCAGAAAAAGCAAAAATTGCATGTCATATTTTATCCCAACCCTTATGGTTAAATGACAATATTAAAATAGATGGAAAACCAATCAATTATAAACATTATTCAAGCAAAGGGATTACTTATATAAAAGACATGTTTGACGCCCAAGGTAACTTTTTAACGGTGGAACAATTACTAAAATCGTTTGGGTGCAAAACTAACTTCCTAGAGCGTCAAGGAATAGCGGAATCAATTAAATACTAGAGCAAATCCATAAACGTCCATATTGAATAGAAAATCCAAGCTCCGATCTTGCCCTATCTTTTACGAAATATAGTAGGATGTAGAGATATCTATTACATACTCATAAATGGTAAATCTAGAAAACCTTTAACATATCGAAACAAGTGGCAAAAAGAACTTTCAGTCTATTGACGATAACATATGGGAAACGATAGAAAAAACAACCTTTAAATCTTATAATAGTGTAAAACACTCGTGGTTTCAATACAACATACTGCATAGGTTTCTGCCAACAAATGATTAGCTAACAAAAATGAAATATAAAGATTCCAACACATGCACATTTTGCAAATCCGAGAAAGAATCAATTCTACATCTATTTTGTGACTGTAAAGTCATAAAAACTATTTGGAAGAAAATAGAAGAATGGATATTCGAAAAAACAGTGTCAAGTATTATCTTTTCAAAGAAAAATATTATTCTAGGATATTGTGAAAAGAGAAACCATGCTCTGAATTTGATAATAACAGTAGTAAAATATAATATATACAAAATGAAACAAAGAGATAAAACACCAAATTTGAACTACATTATAGAAGACGTAAAGACAACATATTATGCTGAACGTCGTAATGCCTATTCAAATTGCAAATATGACAGCTTCACAAAATTTTGGTCACTATATCACAATCTGTTCTGTTAACCTAGCGCTATATATAATCTACTGCTATTATGTTTTCAAGTACCTATTCATTTCCACCTGAATGCACATTTGCCTGTAAATCGACTTTGTATATATACTGAGTCAAAAAAGAAATTTCACAAAATGTAATTTGAAAAATAATGAATAAATTTTCTCTGATGATACATCTATGTATCCGAAATGGGATCCCTATCTTTCGACTCTAGAAAAACGTTAGCAAAACCCACTCAAACCCATCCATTCGTCGTGCAAATGACGTTAGTGCCAAATCAGGTTTTGCACGTGCAGTCGATCACGTGATCTTCGCATCGAAGTTTTCTTCATATGCACGTGTTTGCATTGGCCTCAAGAATTGAAAAAACACTTTTAAACCACAGTTCTAACGGTACTTGAAATGCCACGATTGTCAAATGTGCAACATGAACGTGCCGTTGGCATGTTGCAAGCGGGAAGATCAGTTATTGACGTCGCAAGAGCAATGGGATGCAGCCGTCGTACTGTGTATGACTTGCGAGGTCGTCTACAACAAACTGGCACCACTTCTGATCGCCCAAGGTCGGGTCGTCCACGTGTGACGTCACGAGCAGAAGACCAAATCAAATCGTCCTACGTCACCTACGTGACAGATTTCTGCCGGCTACACGAACCAGGGCTGAGATGTTTAGAGGTCGACTGTCCTCACAGACCATTCGAAATCGGTTGCGGGCTGCCAATCTCCATTCTCGACGTCCATATCGTGGGCCAATATTGACGCCGTTTCATCAACGTCAACGTCTGCTGTGGGCCCAACGTCACCTCCGATGGACCCAGAGAGACTGGAATCGAGTCGTCTTTAGCGATGAATCCAGGTTTACCCTCAGATTCGCGGACGGCAGGCATAGAGTCTGGAGACGACGTCGTGAACGGTATGCCCAATGTTGTGTACAGGAAGTCGACAGATTCGGGGCGGAAGTTGCATGGTGTGGGGTGCTTTCTGTGGGAACAACCGTTCCCGACTTCTGGTCATCCGTGGAAACCTCACAGCTGCTGCTTACCGCGACCAGGTGCTCACCCCTGAACTCGTTCCTTTCATGGCGGCTCATGGCCCAGGTCTACAGTTCCAGCATGATAATGCTCGGCCGCATACCGCGATGTTGACACGAAATTTCCTTCAAAACGCTGGAATCAACGTCATGGACTGGCCATCGAGGTCCCCTGACCGTAATCCAATAGAGCACGTTTGGGATGCACTTGGGAGAAGGCTTCGTGGTCTTAGGAACCAACCTCAGAATTTGCAGGAACTTGGCGCTGCCTTGCAAGAGCAGTGGCGCAGAATCCCCAACCACGTGTTCACAAGCATCAGGCAGTCGACGAGGAGACGGTCTTTGGCAGTGGTGAATGCGCGGGGCGGCCATACACGATATTGAACTGAAAAATTTCGCATTTTTATTCTTGTGACTATACACTCTGTATACCCATGTTTTGGAACGGCGGTGTAGCCTAATGGAACTGATTATGGCACTGTCAGTGTATCGAGTACATCACACAGATCTCAGCAATGAAATAATAACAATTTAACTATCTTACCATCTCTGGTTCTTTTATAGTGCCCTGATGAAAGAATGTGAAGTTTCTTTTTTTTGACTCAGTATATTTGCTAATCGTGTTTATACAAACCCGTTATGTAATGAACTGTATGACCTGGATGTATGGAGAATAAAAAATAAAAAATTATAAATAAAAAAAAATTCTAACCCGGACCTTCACAGGTGCAAAACATACACTCTCTCAAAAAAGAAACGCAACCCCTGTTTTTTTGGGTAATGTTTATATCAATTTTAACTGGTTATTACATTTGTATTTTTAAAGATAATGCCATGAAATTTGACATGGTGAACCTTAGGTCAGCACGGTATAAGGTAACAGTTAATGCAGGTCAGTATCGAACTCTCAATTTACGCTAGGGGGCGTTGTCTTCAGTATCTCGTTGTAGAGCCACGAGCTCTAATCACAGCAGTGCACCTCCTCGGAACAGAACGAATCAGACGGCGGATGTTTTCCTGGGGGATTGCTCTCCACTCTTCCTGGAGTGCTGCGGCCAGTTCAACCAACGTGTGTGGTTGTGGTGTACGTGCACGAACACGACGATCCAGCTGGTCCCACAGATGTTCGATAGGATTGATGTCTGGCGATCTGGAGGGCCACGGCATCACGTTGACGTTTGAATTCTGTAGGAATGCCACTGTTGCACGAGCTGTATGAGGGCGGGCATTGTCATGTTGAAACAACTCCCTCTGTTGGTCGATTATCGGCAGAAGATGTGGCTGTAAGACGTCATCAATGTACCGTTGTGCCGTCAAATTGCCACGAATGATGACCAAGTCTGACAGTTGGTTGTAAGACATGGCTCCCCATACCATGATGCTTCGTCCTCCAAATCTGTCGACCTGTCGAACGCAGTTCGGTGCAAAACGTTCATTTGCTCGTCTATAGACACGTTGTCTACCGTCACGTCGTTGAAGAAGAAAACGAGACTCGTCACTAAACCAGACTCTTCTCCAGTTTCTTAGGGTCCATCTCCTTACGTTAGTACACCACCTGAGACGTTGGCGTCGATGTTGGCGTTTCAAGACGGGCCCAACAACTGGTCTTCTTGCACGTAAATTTGCCTCATGTAAACGGTTCCTGATGGTTTGGGCCGATACTCTCCTCAAACCTGGCACCTGTGTTGCAGTGATGGTGGGTGTGGCATGCCGATTACGTAGGTGGCTGAGTCGAATAAAGCGATCCTGAGCCGGTGTGGTGATCCTAGGTCTACCGCTCCTGGGACGATCTTCAATTGCATGGAACTGTGT
Organism: Haliotis rubra; assembly: GCF_003918875.1. Lineage (NCBI taxonomy): Eukaryota > Metazoa > Mollusca > Gastropoda > Lepetellida > Haliotidae > Haliotis > Haliotis rubra. The sequence continues at coordinate 618,633 of NW_025767006.1, forward strand.
GTAACGATTCCAAAGTCGTGAGATTGTTGTTTTGTGTACGTTTAGATGACGGGCAACTGTTCCAAAGCTTTCCCCGGCCTCAATGCGACCAATGGCAATATTTCGATTTGCTGAACTCAAACGGGGCATTTTCGAACTTGATTTGCAGAGCAAATTATGAGAGAAAAATTACAAACTACGCGTGCTTTTAAAACCCTCTACATGAACTGTGTTTTCAACGATTTGCACGTGCAACAGGCTTTTAGCATTTTGTACATGACAATTTCGCACTTTCTCAAATAACACGGATACAAAGGTCATCATGTGTGACAATGGTTCCGTTTGGGAGCTTATACTGATCAGATGGGAACGTATTAACAGTATTTTGAAGAAAATTCTAATTTACATTCACCATCTTTATTCTAGAAATGATGTCAGATATTTAGATAGGGGTTGCGTTTCTTTTTTGAGAGAGTGTATGTTATTAGTATGGTGATATGTATTACAATAGGCTATATTGTCCAAGCAAAAGGTAGCCTTCTTCTGAATCTTAAACATTCTCTCGCTTTTGTGCTGACTGGAACTTTTGTGCTGATCTTGAAACCTGAGAATATTACCTGAGGTCTGTAAGAACTGTCTTAATTTTGAAGGACAATATAATGGTAACATACAAACTATTCCACTAGAAAACAGACACGCATAGGTGATATGAATGAGTTGGTTGGTTGGTTGGTTGGCTACTTTGTTGTTTAACGCCGCACTCAGCAATATTCCAGCTATAGGACGGCGGTCTGTAAATAATCGAGTCTGGACCAGACAATACAGTGACCAACAGCATGAGCATCGATCTACGCAACTCGGATACAATGACATGTGTCAACTAGTGGTGTGACGATTCATCAATACGCATCGATCCATGGGTCGCCGATACAGTGAATCGATACAAAGTTTTACATTGTCGTATATACCGATAAGATACTTCAAATGGGCCACGATACATCGATGTTTAACTTTTTAATATTGCCGAATCGCGATATCTGTCAGGATATACTGTTTTCTAAATCAGCACAAACTTCTTTCTATTATGTGACTGCATCCAGCAATATGTAGATATTAGAGGTGTTTTTGATCCATCTTTTCTGTTTATAACAATATTATGTTTTATTTATTTAGTACTTGTTTTTAAATAAAAAATGTGACTTTTTTTTTCAAATTAAAGCTTCTTTCATTTAAACATTGCTTTTGTTTTCACCTTAAGGTGTTTTATAGTTGGTGTTAGAATTAAAGGTTTTAGTATCGTGATACGTATCGTATCTCCACCCTTATATCGGGATTCGTATCGTATCGCAGCCTCAGTGCATAATACTGTAGCAATATATCGTTGTAATTAACTAAACTTTTAGTAGCGTGATGTATTGTATCGCAGGTTGTATGTCAATACCAGCACTAGTGTCAACCAAGTCAGCGAGCCGGACCACCCGATCCCGTTAGTCGCTTCTCACGACAAACATGGGTTACTGAAGGCCAATTCTAACCCGGATCTTCACGGGTCGATATGAATGAGCGGAAGGCATAAACGATAGACACATGAAGCATGAGCATCATGTCATTTGGTACCGAACGAGTTTTATCATTGTTGAAATTACCAAAATGAAACGACTGACTGACTGAGTTTAGTTTTACGTCGCTTTTAGCAATATTCCAGCAATATCACGGCGGGGGGACACCAGAAATGGGCTTTACACATAGTACCCATGTGGGGAATTTGTACTTATGTTAGTTGCCAGCAGACTACTGAAACACTTCTCCCTCAGAAGGAGACACATCTGTACTCACACACACGCACGAACATACACGACCTTCCACAAACATTAAGCCCGTGGTTCCCACATGGAAGTCCTGTGTCTATCCGAATTGTAACATTTGGGATGTTTGTTGTTTCATGGGGCGGTGGGGTAGCCTAGTGGTTAAAGCGTTGGCTCGTCACGCCGAAGACCCGGGTTCGATTCCCCACATGGGCACAATGTGTTAAGCCCATTTCTGGTGTCCCCCCCGCCGTGATATTGCTGGAATATTGCTAAAAGCGGCATAAAACTAAACTCAGTCAGTCAGTAAATCTGTATACCTGGATTCTCGACGTACCAGTTGTTTCCGAGAATTCTCAGGAGACAAATTGAATCACCTTTGAATGTGTAAAACCAGACTCACTCACATAAGTACGAACGAGTTCCGGGAACAATGATGGAGGCTCGCTGCAGCCATGGCATTCATTGCCGTGCCAGAGAATCATCTCTAAAACTGTGTGTCAGACAATACCAACACCTTGATTCAGTGTAACATATGTTATATTTGGGATAACACTTTCTTAGTATAGTACAGATTCTAGGACTTATGTTGGGGTGAGTCCCATGCGGGATTCGAACCCACACCCTCAGAGTCAGGCACCTAATCGCCAGCACACAAAGTCAGACACCTAGACCGGCTTCCACAAAAAAGGAAGTCGGAGAACTGGTAGTCTAGACTGCGGACTTTGGGTAACCCCCTCTGAAAAGCTTGATTCATTGTTGCGGAGAAATAGTGTGTGTTCGTGCGTTTCTAGGCGCGCGCATACGTGCGTGCGTGTGTCTGTGTCTGTGTATCAGACAGTATCAACAGCTTGACTCATTGTTGAAGAAGCATATTACTTCCAATAACTGATGACCCGTGAAGATCCGGCTTAGAACTGAACTTCAGCTGATTAGGAGATCAAAGTCTTCAACTGATTGGGAGATCAAACTCGCTGACTTGGTTGACACGTCACCGAATCCCAATTGCATATATCAATGCTCATGCTGTTGATCACTGGATTGTCTGGTCGAGACTCGAGTTTTTTACAGACCGCAGCCATACAGCTGAGTGCGGCGTCACACTAAACTCACTCACTCCAATAACTAACGGGATAAATTCGGACTTTTCACTCAACCCATAGGGTCCTTTGATAAAACAGTCATTTAGTGACAAAGTCAATGATGCAGTGTGTTGCATTTTCTTTGGCTGCTTGAACCCCCTTATTTAGTACTTGCTCTTTTTGTACAAGCGAAATACAATTATGGTGCAAGCAGTAACGTAATACAACATATTTGTTATAATTTTAAAACAAAAAGCAATGTAACCGTAATAATTATATTGCATATTATCAAAGTTCACCCATTTGAGTAAATGTGTTCGAACAATGCTGTCCTTCGAGGACAGTGTATTAAACATCAATATTTGCTGAGTTGTCAAATTAGGGTTTTATGCATCTTTGCCTTAGACATCTATAAACCGCGTAAATTAATAACAATTCATATTCATTTTCCATATGGTTTGAGTCACAAACTTTACAATTTCAAAATTCATCAGAAATAATATAATTGTGGACCAGATTCAGTTTCTTAACTGTGAGAACTTGTATTTAAATCTGAATCCCCAGTAACATGTCGACCGCTTCACACGTCTCAGTCAACATCTGTGTCTATGTAGGATATGTTTATGTATAAAGCAAGCTGTGACAACAACGAAAACACCTGACGACCTAACTGCTCTTTGAAGTTTTAATAAACAAATTTGTTTAAACCTGTATCTGTGGATCTTCAAACAAGATCCTAAGATAAGAAATTGACATCACATGTTATGCAACTTACTTAGCATATGTTGTTTGGATGTGTACGAAATCAACCTAACCATTCCCTAGCCAAAGGTAAGTGGTGGGTAGTAGTAAACATGCTACTTGACGGTACAATTGTGACGTCATGATTGTAGCCTGTTTAGTACTGGTAGTGGTTAAAGCGTATGTAGTCCATTTCGGAGATGAGGTGAGGTGAAATGGGGTGTAACGTCGCACTTAAGAATATTTCGCTCATATGACGACATGCGCGTGTATGTGTGGCTGCTTGTACTAGCCCAGACTTTGGCTGGTTTAATAGTACCAGTTCACTGAGAAACCATGCCGCAGTGAAGCATGGATACGCCACTCTGACACATTATACTGACTCTGAGCCGACCAGTCCTTGTTTCCATTAGCGCCGAGCGCCAGGCAGGGAACAACAAGTACCATATTTTAATGTATTTTGGTATGACGGACGCTCTAACTACTACACCACGGAGGCGGTCAGTCCATTTCTGATGTGCCCTGCTGTGATATTCCGGTGGCTGAGAGGCTGAGCACCGATCCACGCATTCGGTCACGATGACCCACGCAGTCAGGTAACACTCTATGTTGTGATGGTCCCTACTTGTAATGGCTAGCATCACCAGCTTTTGTATCATTACTTTCATAATTCTACATAAAAAATACCAGTAGCGTCAAATATGCTTTATAATATGTGCATTTTTGACCTTATGATATTTTCTGATCAAGACATATTAAATCAATGAAACAAGGATCAGTGATAAAGACTATCGAATCCGGATCTATTATAGGCATATGGTCAAAGGGAACCCTGTGAGGAGGAGTCTAGTTCCTCTGTCAATCATCAAGTATGGCCCCGCTAATTGCCTGTCCTATGAACCTTAAGGTTGTTGCCTTGACTTCAAGATTAAAGTCATATTCTCCATTTCACCATGAGGTTGAAATCACATTTCTAGTTTGTACTGATTTATGTCAAATGAAGAAAGGAGTGGTTAAAGTGTCCGCTCCTCATGCTGAAGACCCATGATGGAATCCCCATATGGGTACAATGTGCGAAGCCCATTTCTTGTGTTCCCTGCCCTGATCGATATTGGTGGAATATTGCTAAATGTGGAGTAAAACCATACACACTCACTCACTCCAATGATATGAAGAAAACCCAGCCTAAATGGACAGTAAAGGCACATTTAGCTTAAATCAAACCCAAGCTTCAAGATGAGCAAATGCTTTACCTACTCATCTATCCCATGTGAAGGTACTTAATTAGTCACCGCCTCCGTGGTGCAGTGGTTACAGCGTCCGCCCGGAAAGCGGAAGGTCGTGGGTTCGATCCCCGACCGCGTCATACCAAAAGACGTTAAAATATGGTACTTGTTGGTCCCTGCCTGGCGCTCGGCATTAATGAGTACAATAAGGACTGGTCGACTCGGAGTCAGCATAATGTGTCTGAGTGGGGTATTCATGCTTCACTGCGGCATGGTATCTCAGTGGGCTAGCACTATAAAACCAGCGTAAGTCTGGGCTAGTGCAAGCAGCCGCATATACACATACACACACGTCGTCATATGAGCGAAATATTCTCAAGTACGACGTAAAACCCAATTTCACCTCACCTCACTTAATTAGTCATATCTGGGACATCAGGTAAATCAGACACAGTAAACACTACAAATATGACCAGAGGCCTGCAGCATATACATATTAGCCCCATATCAACAACAAAACAATGTTTACAATGTCATGGATTTATATTTAATCATTTTTTCTTTTTCAGCTCAATTTAAATACAAGTTGAGCAACTGATGCAATGTTCCTATCAGCCAGAACAAAACATTTCGATGGTACATATGTTTTGTTAATGCCTGGGTACTGGGTGTAGAATTTCAAAAGAGGCATAAAAATGAATTTAAAAGCTCAGTACTTTCTTGTATGAGGTACTGAAATAACAGCATAGGTACTATTCTAATAATCATTTTCATCACCAGATCACACAAGTTGCGATATGTTAGCAACGAATCAAGGGCTTTTTTTTCATTAAATCTTCAATGATTTAAATGTCAAAAATATTTGTACATGAATCAACCCAGCCTGAAGTTTAGGAACAGATAAAAAAATCTGTTTTTACATCATATATATCTGCTTTAGAAGATTATTTACTTAAGTGATGTGTTCAAAAGAGGGTATAACAATGGCCAAATAGAATCTAACACAATTACTATCTTAAAAATACACCAACTGTATATATCTATGACATAAAAAATTACTGGAAAACCAAATGTTCTCATAAAAAGACACTGGAATTAATAACCCATATAGCAGAAATCATCATCATCATCCTGCCAAGAAACATCATGATTGTACACATTGTTATGATGCACACATAAAGTCATCATTAGACATAACAGCACATAATCTCAATAAAATATGTCATCCTGCTTGCAAGACATCCAATCTAGCACATCATGCCAGGAAGATCATAAGGTCCACATTTCTAAACATAAGCAGCCTCATTAAATCCAGACTTTTTATTCCAAAGCTATACCTTTGAACCCTGAACAAATTTTGTCCAACCAATCAAAATGACAGATGTGAGGACTCTTCTATCAATAAAATATGATTCAAGCTTCTACCTTGATTCAGAAATGTTAATTCTTCAACAAAACAAACTCCATGCATGCACAAATATGCCTTAAGCCTCTTTTACATGCACACATTTACTCCTGTAAGTATGTTTACTTATGGAGTAAATTAACTTACAGGAGTAAAAGTATATTTACTTTCTGTTCACATGGATATTAAACCATTAGGAGTATATCTGATTTGCATACCACCCAGACATCTGATTTTGATGACGTTTGGTCATTTAATTTTCAGACACAAAATGAGTACTAGGATGTTGATTCTAAAACGCACAAGAGATCTGCAGATCTACAGGACTTGTCCAAGGTCTAACAAAGGACAAGAATGATTGGAAAAAGACCCGTTCAAGAACCTGGTACATAGGCATTGTGCAAGGCAGCTTTGATGATGACCAGTAGGTAGAGAATTTTCGACTGACTAAAGAAACGTCTGCTGAACTGGGACCCTCGTTAGTAAGGACTTGTAGCAGCAACCTGAATCAGTTCAATATGGAAACGTGTAAACCCACTTGTAACAATTTGAAAAATAGCTTACGATGTGTCGCGAAAATTAGAACATACCCTATTTGTCACGACTGATCGCATGCTACAGGTTCTTTACAACAGATAGTACCATGTAAAGACACCTTTATCATTGTATCTTTACAGTGGTATTTGTTATTCTATGGCTATCATTATCCTAGTAACATCTTCAACGCATTGGTGTAGTGGATACGGCATCTGACTTGCACATCAAAGACGCGGGTTTGACACCCGGGCTGGAACATCTGAGTGGTGTTCATGAACAAGGTACCTCCGTCCACAATGTCCCAGTCCACCCAGCTGTAAAATGGACACCCATGAGACTGACAATGTGAGCCATTAGTTCTCTAAGCACCTAACACACAGCAAGGCTGTATGGTCCCCAAGGAGTTGAAAAAGTATCGGAAGGTACAATGGTGTCCAATCACAGGGATAGTAATGTACGTAGCACTTTGTGCATGCATAAAGCACGGATATGACATATAAGCGACTTTCACGTACTGATGTGCGATATTTTATGCATTAAACGTGATAGAAATGAATCATAACCTCTTACGGCACGGGTCGAATTGTTTTCAAACATGCAGACTGTACAATCCACAGGGCTGTTACAAACTACATGTAGAAGAAATTACTAATTGCTCTATTTACAGGAAAAGAAAAGACAATTTGAAGAATTGAGATAAAATGTAAAATCTTTAAATGAAATCCTGAAACTGATACTGCTGTCAAACCGACTTAATGCTAGGGTTACACCATGTTCCCGGCGGCCAGGGCGGCCACGGCAGCCCCGTTTCGCCGAAACGTCGTGAAACGGGAACAAAACGGGATGGACGTGAGAGAACGCAGGGAAACTGACAGTCCGTGATTGCCATGGATGCCGTGCCAGATTTTCAAACTGTTCAAAAAATTGCCACGGAAGTCACGGTACTAATGAGAAACCTAGTAGGCTGTTAATGAAAAACCTAGTAGGCTGTAGTAAAACGGAGGGAACGCAACAAAACGTGACAGCACGTAATAGGCCGTAACAATACTTGTGCGTAGTGGGGCGGGAGGCATGTGTATTCCCCGGCATCTCACGGTCCTTTAAAGTTTTGTCACGTTCGGCCACGTTTGTTTGGCGTTTTGTCACGGTTGTTTCACCATTGCTGCCCATTTTGTCCCGGTTCTCACGGCAAGCTAGGTTGTATGGTAGCCGATTCGTCCCGTTCCATCAACGACGCATCCAGGCGTGTGGCGGTTTACAGGACCTGCGAGATACGACGCGTTGCGTTCTCTGGCATTCCTCTCTGCTGTCGCAAGAACTCGATGTATGCCCCCAGCAAACATACAAACACAAAATCTTCTTCATCTTGAGGGTTCATGCTACTCTTGTCTCTGTGGATACAATGGCTGCTATGGCTTGGGTGGCCTTATTTTTATACCGTGGGCACAACCATGCTCCAAAGCTGACGTTCATCCGCAGTAAGTCTTGACAGAACGCCCATCGTGAAACGTGATAGACCGTGAGAAAACTTGACTTTAGAGGGAAAAGATGGCCACAATCCCACGGCGCACTTCGTTTCGGGGAAACGGGGCTGCCGTGGCCGCCGGGAACATAGTGTAACCCTAGCATAAATGAAGTAACATCCATGTCATGTAACATGGTCGTACAAAAAGAAATTGAAAGAGGCAACAAAGACGTATTATGAAAACATATCAATTCCAAGGAAACCTATGTGTTATGATGAAACATTGATAAAACATAATCATAATGGAATAATAGTACATTTGAACATATGATGCAATTCATTTACCTACAGGAGTAAATCAAAAGTGTCATTTACAAGGTCAATTTGCTCCTGGAGCAAAATACTCCAGGAGTAAATATACTTTTACTTTACCTCCGGAGCAGGTGTAAATTTACTCCAGGAGTATAAATACTTACGCGATTAAATTCGTTTTGAGACGTTTACATGGTCAATTTACTTACCATAAGTAAATTTACTTACATAAGCAAATATAGTCCTGTAAGTAAATGTGTGCATACGACAAGCATATGGACCGACAGTTACATATCCTGGGACCTTGGAGTTTGTACGAAGACTAACTATTTCTTGGTGCTGCATCTGCTAAAACAGGTATTTTCTCAGTTCAACTATATATGGCGTTAATAATTTATTGACATATACTCTCAACAAAAAAAACGCATCATGAAAATATCAGTTTCATGTAGCAATGAATTAAAACTTGATTCATTTTACAAAAGGTTTTGCTCTGTTTATGAGTCCTATGGTGTTTATGTTTTGAAACATCACAACAAAACGCACCATCCGTAAAATACCCGTATTTAACAGCATGATTTTCAGTTTCGGCGTGTAGTGTCACAGAATACACAATTCACATGCAATGCACGCGAAAGTTGGGGATCAGATAGGCTCAATGATGGGTATAAAGGTTGATCGCTGTCTGTCGATTATTCACTGTATTTGGAATATTGTTGACGAACGCAAAATGCCACGTCTAAGTGAAGCCAACCTTCATATCGCCATTGGTTTGCTTGAAGCTGGCCAGTCTCAACGTGCAGTTGCCCGACGCATGAATGTTCACAAAAGCACCATTTCATGGCTCTGGGAGAGATTTCGCCGGCAGAATGCGGTAGCAGATGCCCCTCGAGCGACCACTGCGGCGCAGGATCGCTACATCCGGGTACATCACCTGCGTCATCGAACAGCTACGGCGACCAGTACCGCTCGACAAATACCCGGATTGAGGAGGCTTTCTGCACAGACCGTCAGGAACAGGTTGAGAGAGTCTGGTTTCCGTGCCAGAAGACCTTATTTTGGCCCTGTGCTTCGACAACAACATCGTTGACATCGAGTTCAATGGTGCACCAACGTTCAGGCCTGGAACCTACCGAATTGGCGTAGAATCGGGTTCAGTGATGAATCACGATGTCTATTGGAACGACGCGATGGATGAATGCAGGTGTACAGACGTCGACGTGAACGTTTCGCCGACGCTTGCGTTCCCCAGGTGGACAGATTCGGCCGGGGAAGTGTTATGATGTGGGGAGCGATCACCTGCCGTAGGAGAAGTGATTTGGTGATGATCCAGGGCAACCTGACAGCTCAACGGTACTGTGACGAAATCCTACGCTCACACCTCCTTCCAATCATTGATCGCCAGAGGGAGTTGTTTCAACAGGACAATGCCAGGCCCCACACAGCACGTCACACTAGAGACTTCCTCCAGAACCACAACATCAATGTGCTCCCCTGGCCCTCAAGATCACCGGACTTTAACCCGATCGAACATCTGTGGGATGCCCTGGACAGACGGGTGCGACGCCGTAACCCTCAGCCCCAGACACTTCAGCAACTCGCACAGGCACTACAGGCAGAGTGGGCTGAGATTGGGCAACACGATATTCTGAGACTTATTCGTTCGATGCCGAGGCGATGCCGTGCATTTCTGGATGCCCACGGTGGTCACACGAGGTATTGACTTCAGCGCCACCACACGTCTCCATGTGACACTCAAACTGACTTTCCTCGAGTTGGTGCCAAAGACGGATAAGTCTGCACTCCTAGTGTGCAATTTCGCTATATTTCATTGACTCATAAAGCCTACAAGATGTTTCAAAATAAACATAAAAATACAGTTGAAATTCCTACATGCGTTTCTTTTTTGGGAGAGTATACTTTTAAAGAACTTTTCTGTAATTAAATTTTCAAGCATTTTCTGGCAGAACTTGTTCGATAAAATCAAGAATATCAAATGATCAGGCTCCAACACGTCGGAATCAAACCCGGATCTCCTGCGTGACAAATACAGTACATAATATATATGTGGAAAATGGCGTCATCCCCACTCCTCTCTTTACCGCAGCAAGGTAACGACATCACCGAGCCTTTCGGTGTAGTAGTCGGGAACAACCCGTCGGCGTGGCCGTCGCCGCAGTTGATGCCGTCAACATCCTCCTGAGTGGCATTTCCAGTCAGAACCAGGATTGATCTCATACCACATCTCGCGGCGAGGGCTATGTCAGTTGACACACTGAAACATTTAAAAGAATAGTTCTTATTTCCTGGATATCAAATCTAGGATCATCCTCGATAATACAGTGTCAGTTTGATGACGTACCCTACGTACACTGCCAAACGTAACCGTTCAGTCACCTGACTGACGATTTTTACCTTGTTTAAAATCAAGTGATCAAACCAATCACTTCTATTATTCATTTTTTGGTTTTTGGAAAGGTTCACTTTGCAATATTTGTCAAAACGTAAGTTACATTGTTTATAGACCGGAAGTGGATGTTTTAACTTCCATTGTTAGTGTTTAGTACCATGGAACTATGTTCGTTAATTCAAAATCGTGATATTTCGAGATTCTATGTCAACAAGCAAATATGTAAGGTAGATAGGGGCACCAAATTTCGGAACATAGTCCGCCTTTAACACGTTGTATTCGCTTTGACTCAAAGCGGTGGGGTAGTCTAGTGATTAAATCGGTCGCTCGTCGAGTCTAAGACCCGGGTTCGATTCCACAAATGGGTACAATGTTTGAAACCTATTTGGGGTGCCCCGTGATATTGCTGGAATATAGCTCAACGGGGCGTAAAACCATATTCACTCACTACTCTCTCTTCGTGAAGGTCCGGGTTAGAATAATTGAACTTCAGTAACCCAAATTTGAGGCGACTAACGGGATCGGGTGGTCAGGCTCGCTGGCTTGGTTCACACATGTCATCGGTTCCCAATTGCGCAGATCGGTGCTCACGCTCTTGATCACTGAATTGTCTGATCCAGACTCGATTGTTTACAGACCGCCGCCATATAGCTGGAAACTTGATGAGTGCGGCGTAAAACTAAGCTCACTCACTCACTCGACCCAAAATGTTCATCACACACCTGTCTCCGATAAGGCAGCACCTGCTTGGATCAAGTTGGTGCACGTCTCTCCTAATCTGCTCGAAAATAACCTTGCTCGGTTTGCCAATAAGTATGGGTGTCTTCCCAGTCGCTTCCTTCACAGCAGCTACCAGCACACCAGCATCTGCAATGTTACCCGCGTGTACATGAACGGTTGGATTAAACAAATAGAATAAAAATCTGGTTGTTCTTCTCTATGAGAAGGGGCGGTGGGGTCGCCTAGTAGTTAAGCGTTCGCTCGTCACTCCGAAGACCTAGGTTCGATTCCCCCACATGGGTGCAATGTGTGAAGCCCATTTCTGGTGTCCCTCACCGTGATATTGCTGGAATATTGCTAAAAGCGGCGTAAAACTAGAATCATTCACTCTCTATAAGAAAATTTCACAATTTTGAAATGCTATGTGACAACAATAACAAAAACTGAGTCAAAATAAATACTTCACAGTTCATATTTGTAAATAAAAATATGAAATATTGTTTCAGTAGACAGTTTCGGGTATCATAATGTTAATCCCCAAGTATCGACTCAAGAAACAATTCACCACAGCACATTTAAGTCAATCCAGACATCGTGCACCCCACAATAGTGCTAAAACGTGTTTTGCACGTGCCACTTGTCACGTGATCTTATCATGGCACGTGCATTCGATCGCACATGTTCCCATCAACTGTACAAAGTGAAAAAAAACACTTTAAAGCACTATTTAGAACAGCCAATTCTTATGCCGCGTCTCTCAAAAGTGCCGTTGCATGCTAGAAGCGGGAACATCAGTAAGTGACGTTGCAAGGACAAGGGTGCAGTCGTCGGGCTGTTTGTGATTTACAGACTCTACTGCAAGAAACTGGCACCACTGGTGATCGCCCAAGGCCAGGTCGACCACGTGTGATGTCACAAGCGGAGGTCCGTCAAAGTAAGTTACGTCACCTCCGTATTTTGACGGCTACAGGAGCCGGAAATGAGCTGTTTAGGGGTCGATTGTCGGCACAAACCACCCGAAAACGACTGCGTTCTGCTGAGCTTTGTGTTCGACGACCGTATCGCGGAACCATTTTGACGCCATTACATCGCCGTCAGCGTTTCCTGTGGGCCCAACGACACCACCGATGGACTCGAGTTGTCTTCAGTGGATCAAGATTTACCCTTCAGATTCGCTGATGGTAGGATGACAGTATGGTGGCGACGCCGTGAACGTTATGCTCAGTGTTGTATACAGGAAGTTGACGGATTTGGGGGCGGAAGTGTCATGGTTTGGGGTGATTTCTGTGGGATTGCTCGTTCCCGACTTCTGGTTATCCGTGGGAACCTTATATGCTGCAGTTTACTATGACCAGGTGCTGGGCCCGAACTTATTCCGTTCATGGCAGCACATGGTCCAGGTCTGCACTTTCAACATGACAATGTCAGACCCCATACATCCGATCTTGACCAGGAATTACCTGCAGAACGCAGGAATCAACGTTCTTCACTGGCCGTCAAGGTCACCTGATCTCAGTCGAATCGAGCACATCTGAGATGCTCTGCGCACTCTCAGGAACCAACCCCAGGATTTGCAGTATCTTGGTGCTGCTTTCCAGGAACAATGGTGCCGTCTCCCCAATAATGTTTTTACACTCATCAGACAGTCCATGAGGAGGCGTAGTTTGGCAGCTCTGAACGCACAAGGTGGTCATACACACTACTGAACATTTGAAACATCAGATTTTAATTTCTTGTGACTTGACACTTTGTTTACTCTTTTTATTGATGAATTCTGTAACCACATGGAACCGATTTTTGGCACTGTGATTATTCTCAGTTCATCTTATCGACCATAACAAATACATGATAACCTGTATACCACATTCTTGTGTTGTTTCTTTTATATATTATTCAATATATGATTGCGAAGTTTCTAGTTTGAACCAGTAAGTGTAATGAAAACTTTATCAAAAGTAATAACGTAAAGAAAATACTCCAAGGAAAGATATTTGTAGAAAATGCCTGTAAGACGTTGTCATAACGGGATTCTGGTGACAAGATGGAGGATGAGCATTTTTAAGAGGCTCACTTATTGTAACCAAGCCATTTACGGTTGGATAACATAAATCTTCGTGAGTTGCAAGTGAAATGGCCCCTCGAGCGATGTAGTTTACTGCCTTCTGTAGCTTGGAGATGTTGAAGTAGTTGTCGTATCCCACGATGACGCAGTTGACCTGCAGCCGTAAACAATGATTATCATCTCTCACCAATTATATAGCTCGATACACAGTAACCCGTTGATATCTATGTTCGCTACATTACCCTGGCCGTGAAGATCCGGGTAAGGATTGATCTTCAGCAACCCTTGCTAGTTGTAAGCACAGGGGTTCGAATCACTGTTTGGACAATAATCTTTCAAAATATAAATCTACATTTGTGTAGCCGTATATGGTTTTTATATGTTATAAGTAACTTATATTTCAAATTTAAACAAAATTTGAAATGATTTTTTAGAAAATTCTCCGCTACACTTACATAAATTACACACTTGTGTATTTTATGTAAGTGTAGCAAACCTAAAAATCCATTTCTTCAAAAAAATCGTTCAAATTCTTAAGTTACCGATATTAGTTCAAATACAACTACATAAATGATTTGTACGTTAATTATTGTCCAAACATATCAAAAACAATATACGAGGCGACTAACGGGATAAATGTCAGGCTCGCTGGCCTGGTTGATGCATTCATCGTATCTCCAACTGCGTTCATGATGAATAATGAGGACACTTTTATGGATACACAACTTCTTTGTTCTGTATAGGCGACGTTTCGACATAACTAGAACGTCGCCTTTATAGAATGTTATATCATAAAAATTAATCCTCACTTCATCCTCCTCTAGAATGCCAATCAAAGAAGTCATCGTTCATGATGTCAATCACTGGAAGTCTAGTCCAGATTCGAATTACAGACCACCGTCACATAGCTGGAATAGTGCCGACTGCGGTGTTGAACAACAGACATCACTACCACCATTATCGCCTATGTCTAATTTCAACCGCCATCACCATCACCATCATCACCATCATCACCATCATCACCACCACCATCACCATCACCACCACCACCATCACCACCCTTACCATCATCTCCACCATCACCATAAGATAAGATAAGATAATGCTTTAAATTATTATCCCGAAGGAAATTTGCTTTGCACGGTTAACATATACAATACAACAAAAGATACATGTACATAAAAGCACATAAAACACCCATACATATGTCAAATAATACTAAAACAGCTAGCAACAACGCCTAATATATTAGGTAAAGATAAATGATGAATAAATAATAATATATTTAAGATTCAGAGCTATAGTGGCGACATTAAAGCTTTTGCTGAGGAACATTAGCACTAAAAGTATATTAATATAACAGTTTGAAACAATTGATAAAGTATTATAAAATGATAAACAAACATTAAAATAATTCATTTAAAACACTGATGCTTGCTGGGATGAATGAATTTCGAGCCCTGTTTGTTCTGAATATCGGCGTGCGCAGTCGTCGGCCAGAAGGAAGAAGTTGAAATTCAGGTAATAGGACATGAGCGCTGTCATTTAAAATTTTACGTGCTTTCTTTTCAATTTGCTGCTTGTATATAGTGCCAATATCTTGCATTTTAAGTCCAGAAATTTTACTTGTGGTGTTAACAATTTTGGAAAGTTTACATCGATTTTGAGCAGACAGACCCTCATACCAGCAATGCACATTGAAAACTAAAATGCTTTGAATAAAAGACTTATAGAATAATGACAATATGGTTGTTTAAAGTAACGAAGACGATGCAAGAAGTATAGCCGCTTTAGTCCTTTCTTGTATATGTAGTCAGTATTGCTGTTCCAGGTGAGCTTAGAATCATCACCTCACTGTAACCATTCCCACCATCATCATCATCACTCTTACCATCATCATCACCACCCTCACCATCATCATCACCACCATCATCATCACCACCATCATCATCACCATCACCATCACCACCATCACCCTCACCATCATCATCACCACCACCATCACCAACATCATCAGCAGCAGCATTATCACCCTCACCATCCTCCTCCTCATCATTATCACCATCACCACCCTCATCATCACTATCATCATCATACCCACCACCATCATCATCATCATCATCATCACCATCACCATCATCACCACCACCACCATCATCACCATCACCATCACCATCACCATCATCACCATCATCACCACCCTTACCATCACCATCACCATCATCATCATCATCATCATCATCATCACTACCATCACTACCCTCACCATCATCACCACAACATATTACCTCGGGGTCTAAGGTGATATTCGGCTGATCTGTTGGACAACATGTAGCACTGACAAGGTCCTTCTCAACCTGAAACAGCATATGTACCACTACGTCAGCGCAAGAAAGAGGTTAACAATCCGATGAGGATGTAACTGGTCTTTGCTGTCTATCAAATTGATATTTAAAGGTGAGGTGAAATTGGGTTTAACGTCGTGCTTGAGAATATTTCGCTCATATGACGACGAGCATGCGTGTGTATGTGTATATGCGGCTGCTTGTACTAGCCCAGACCTAAGCTGGTTTTACAGTGCTAGCCCACTGAGATACCATGCCGCAGTGAAGCATGAATACCCCACTCAGACACATTATACTGACTCCGAGCCGACCAGTCCTTGTTGTACCCATTAATGCCGAGGGCCAGGCAGGGACCAACAAGTACCATATTTTAACGTCTTTTGGTATGACGCGGTCGGGGATCGAACCCACGACCTTCCGCTCTCCGGACGGACGCTCTAACCACTACACCACGGAGGCGGTCGATATTTAAAGAGTAAACTGTACTTTTAAGCTGGTAGGGAATATGGAAAAGGCGTTTTTGCTCAATGGAAACAGTTAGAGAGTACTGGGCGTTAGGATAGCATAGTAGTTAAAGCGTTTGCTCTTCACGCCGGAAGACCGGGTTCGATTCCCAACGTGGATAAAATGTGTGACGCCCATTTTTCCTCCGACATATAATTGTTGTAAAGTGAGAATGGGCGGATAAACCACAGGGATTCGAATCACTGTTTGGGCAATAATTTTTGAAAATAAAACTCTAGAAATGTGAAATATATGTTAATCATAACATATAAAACAAGTATTGTCCAAACAATGATTCTAAGCCTTATGGGATAAACTAGCCTTACTACTAATTATTTACTTAACTCTTCTGAATTACAACATACCATGAACAGTTACTGTGTAATAACAAACTGTCAATGATTTAAGAATACATAACAGATTTTACGTCCGCTTCAGTACTTCGTCGGAACGCATGTCAACATGGCAAGAGTTTTGCGTTTAGTTTTACGCCGCACTCAACTATATGGCGGTCAACATGGCTTAGAAACACAAGCATACAAACGTATAATGTGAGCTAGATGGGGACAGGTTCTCTTGATGCAAGGGGGCATTCTATCTTGCTAATGGGATCCGTAGACAGGTTCTATCGGTCGTGGGTTCAGATCCCAGATCCTCTCGATTATATTGTGGTCAACTGTATACGGGTACGTCTATGATTTTGTGTCACTGGAGAACCAAGTATAAGAACCGAGTTGAACACTTTTTCAGAATCCACGACAAGAGTGAGTTTAGTTTTACGCCGCACTCAGCAATATTCCAGCAATATGGCGTTGGTCTGTAAAAAATCGAGTCTGGACCAGACAATCAAATGATCAACAGCATGAGCATCATTCCACGCAACTGGGATACGATGACATGTGTCAACCAAGTCAGTGAGCCTGATCACCCGATCCCGTTAGTCGCCTCTTACGACAAGCATGTGTTGCTGTGGATCAAATGTAACCCGGATCTGCACGGGTGTCCACGGCAAGAAGCTCCTTACATGTTTGGGATGCAACTTCGAATATTTTGAGCAAACATTTTCGTTAAATATTATAAAAAAGTACACCTACACCAATTCCAGTGTGTTTAATGCCAAACTTGTCCAGTTCTTTTCCAATCGAGGGTGTTCCCACAACATAGGCTTTGCCTTGGAAAGTTCTGTCCTTCAAATAGTTGGCTACTGCATGTGCTGTGCCGTAGATTTCTTCCTGTAAAGTTACTTTGGTGTGTGATGATACAAATGTTCACCAATTTAGGAAATACACACGTTAAAACGTATATGCTTTATCGTTTGAAAAATATCACAGCTTTCGTAAAATGTACCAGATGTTTGGTGAGTTTTACGCCACCTTCAGCAATACCCCAGCACTATCACAGCGTGGGACGCTAGAGATGTGCGTCACACATTGTGCCCATGTGGGGAATCGAACCCGGGCCTCCAGCGCGACGAACCCTTTATCAACTAGGCTACCCCACAGCCTCATCAGAAGTTTGGATACCTCACGATGTTGTGGACACCATGTTTTAAGCAGTAACAGGTGATCCCTGCGTGAAACTGGTCGATCAGCTTCATTCCATGGGGATTACTTGTGAGTGAGTGAGTGAGTTTAGTTTTACGGCGCACTCAGCAATATTCCAGCTATATGGCGGCGGTCTGTAAATACTCGAGTCTGGACCAGACAATCTCCGCAATTACAGAGAGCAACGGCATGGAATGTGGGAATGATTTCAAATTCATGATCGAATTCAATGTCAATTGAAATATCGCGGGACTGACTGCGCACATTGTACCTACGTATTGAATCGAATTGGAATATCGAACCGAAAGTAGACAAGAAAAGAGCGATGCCAACATCGATTTTGCCACCTTATTTCCTGGATAATACGAGTAATATGAAATTTTTGAATTTATTCCTCGTCGCTTCAATAGCACAAAAGCAAACTCAATAAACAATGACTCAATTGCTATAATAATATGAACAGAAATACTAAAAAGTATATTTTTGTCTGAAACAACACCTACTGGCTTGACATTGTATCCACGTTCTTCGAAATTGCTGACAAATTCCTCTCTGGTCCAGCAGCTGCAATTAGTCAGGTAGAACACATCTTTCTGGCAAAAGATAAATTGAAAATTATAACACAAGTTACAAAAAACAGAACGCAGAATATTATCAAAATGTTGAAATTCAATCTCGAAAATACTTTACAACAAAGATGTTTCAGTTAAGAGTATTTACTATTTTTCAGAATGCCAAAAATATATCTTGAAAATCAGAACACTAGTAAACATTACAGAAGGTAGAATATTATCAAAAAGTCTCGATTTTATGATAGATGTGCCACAAAGATGCTTGTAGCAGCAACCTGAATCAGTTCAATATGGAAACGTGTAAACCCACTTGTAACAATTTGAAAAATAGCTTACGATGTGTCGCGAAAATTAGAACATACCCTATTTGTCACGACTGATCGCATGCTACAGGTTCTTTACAACAGATTAGTACCATGTAAAGACACCTTTATCATTCAATATCTTTACAGTGGTACTTGTTATTCTATGGCTATCATTATCCTAGTAACATCTTCAACGCATTGGTGTAGTGGATACGGCATCCTGACTTGCACATCAAAGACGCGGGTTTGACACCCGGGCTGGAACATCTGAGTGGTGTTCGCATGAACAAAGGTACCTCCGTCCACAATGTCCCAGTCCACCCAGCTGTAAAATGGACACCCATAGGACTTACAATGTGAGCCATTAGTTCTCTAAGCACCTAACACACAGCAAGGCTGTATGGTCCATAAGAGGGGAGTTGAAAAAGTATCGGAAGGGTACAGTGGTGTCCAATCACAGGGATAGTAATGTACGTAGCACTGTGCATGCATAAAACACGGATATGACATATAAGCGGACTTTCACGTACTGATGTGCGATATTTTATGCATTAAACGTGATAGATATGAATCATAACCTCTTACGGCACAGGTCAGAATTGTTTTCAAACATGCCGGCTGTACAATCCACAGGGCTGTTACAAACTACATGTAGAAGAAATTACTAATTGCTCTATTTACAGGAAAAGAAAAGACAATTTCAAGAATTGAGATAAAATGTAAAATCTTTAAAATGAAATCCTGAAACTGATACTGCTGTCAAACCGACTTAATGCTAGGGGTTACACCATGTTCCCGGCAGCCAGGGCAGCCACAGCAGCCCGTTTCGCGAAACGTCGTGAAACGGAACAAAACAGGATGGACGTGAGAGAGAGCAAGGGGAGACTGACAGTCCGTGACTGCCATGGATGCCGATGCAAAATTTTCAAACTGTTCAAAAAATTGCCACGGAAGTCACGGTACTAATGAGAAACCTAGTAGGCTGTTAATGAAAAACCTGAAGTAGGCTGTAGTAAAACGGAGGAACGCAACAAAAACGTGACAGCAAGTAATAGGCCGTAACAATACTTGTGCGTAGTGGGGCGGGAGGCATGTGTATTCCACGGCATCTCACGGTCCGTTAAAGTTTTGTCACGTTCGGCCACGTTTGTTTTGGCGTTTTGTCATGGTTGTTTCACCATTGCTGCCCATTTTGTCCAGTTCTCGGCAAACTAGGTTTGTATGGTAGCCGATTCGTCCCGTTCCATCACGACGCATCCAGGCGTGTGGCGGTTTTGGGACCTGCGAGATACGACACGTTGCGTTCTCTGGCATTCCTCTCTGCTGTCGCAAAAGAACTCGATGTATGCCCCAGCAAACATCAAACACAAAATCTTCTTCATCTTGTGGGTTCATGCTACTCTTGTCTCTGTGGATACAATGGCTGCTATTGCTTGGGTGGCCTTATTTTTATACCGTGGGCACAACCATGCTCCAAAGCTGACGTTCATCCGCAGTAAGTCTTGACAGAACGCCCATCGTGAAACGTGATAGACCGTGAAAACTTGACTTAGGAGGAAAGATGGCCAAAATCCACGGGCGCACTACGTTTCGGGGAAAAGGGCTGCCGTGGCCGCCGAGAACATAGTGTAACCATGGCTTAAATGAAGTAACATCCATGTCATGTAACATGGTCGTACAAAAAGAAATTGAAAAAGGCAACAAAGACGTATAATGAAAACATATTAATTCCAAAGGAAACCTATGTCTTTTGATGAAACATTGATAAAACATAAGCATAATGGAATAATAGTACATTTGAAGATATGATGCAATTCATTTTACCTACAGGAGTAAATCAAAGTGTCATTTACAAGGTCAATTTGCTCCTGGAGCAAAATACTCAGGAGTAAATATGCTTTTACTTTACCTCCGGAGCAGGTGTAAATTTACTCAGGAGTATATATACTTACGTGAGTAAATTCGTTTTGTGACGTTTACATGGTCAATTTACTTACCATAAGTAGAAATTTACTTACATAAAGCAGATATACTCCTGTAAGTAAATATGTGCATACGACAAGCATATGGACCGACAGGTACATATCCTGGGACCTTGGAGTTTGTACGGAGAATAAGTATTTCTTGTTGCTGCAGCTGCAGGTATTTTCTCAGTTCAACTATGGCGTTAATCATTTATTGAAATATACTCTCCCAAAAAAGAAACGCATCATGAAAATAGCAATTTCATGTAGCAATGAATTAAAACGTGATTCATTTTACAAAAGGTTTTGCTCTGTTTATGAGTCCTATGGTGTTTATGTTTTGAAACATCACAACAAAACGCACCATCCGTAAAATACCCGTATTTAACAGAATGATTTTCAATTTCGGCGTGTAGTGTCACAGAATACACAATTCACATGCAATGCACGTGAAAGTTGGGGATCAGATAGTCTCAATGATGGGTATAAAAGGTTGATTGTCTTCTGTCGATTATTCACTGTATTTGGAATATTGACGAACGCAAAATGCCACGTCTAAGTGAAGCCAACCGTCATATCGCCATTGGTTTTGCTTGAAGCTGGCCAGTCTCAACGTGCAGTTGCCCGACGCATGAATGTTCACCAAAGCACCATTTCACGGCTCTGGGGAGATATCGCCGGCAGAATGCGGTAGCAGATGCCCCTCGTAGTGGGCGACCTCGAGCGACCACTGCGGCGCAGGATCGCTACATCCGGGTACATCACCTGCGTCATCGAACAGCTACGGCGACCAGTACCGCTCGACAAAAATACCCGGATTGAGGAGGCTTTCTGCACAGACCGTCAGGAACAGGTTGAGAAGAGGCTGGTTTACGTGCCAGAAGACCTTATTTTGGCCCTGTGCTTCGACAACAACATCGTCGACATCGAGTTCAATGGTGCACCAACGTTTCAGGCCTGGAACCTACCGAGATTGGCGTAGAATCTGGTTCAGTGATGAATCACGATTTCTATTGGAACGACGCGATGGAAGAATGCGGGTGTACAGACGTCGACGTGAACGTTTCGCCGACGCTTGCGTTCCCCAAGGTGGACAGATTCGGCCGGGAAGTGTTATGATGTGGGGAGCGATCACCTGCCGTAGGAGAAGTGATTTGGTGATGATCCAGGGCAACCTGACAGCTCAACGGTACTGTGACGAAATCCTACGCCCACCTCCTTCAATCATTGATCGCCAGAGGGTTGTTTCAACAGGACAATGCCAGGCCCACACAGCACGTCACACTAGAGACTTCCTCCAGAACCACAACATCAATGTGCTCCCCTGGCCCTCAAGATCACCGGACTTAAACCCGATCGAACATCTGTGGGATGCCCTGGACAGACGGTGCGACGCCGTAACCCTCAGCCTCAGACACTTCAGCAGCTCGCACAGGCACTACAGGCCAGGTGCGGCTGCGATTGGGCACGAGACGAGATTCTGGACTTATTCGTTTCGATGCCGAGGCGATGCCGTGCAGTTCTGGATGCCCACGGTGGTCACACGAGGTATTGACTTCAGCGCCACCCACACGTCTCCATGTGACACTCAAACTGACTTTCCTCGAGTTGGTGCCAAAGACGGATAAGTCTGCATTTCCCAGTGTGCAATTTCGCTATATTTCATTGACTCATAAAGCCTACAAGATGTTTCAAAATAAACATAAAAATACAGTTGAAATTCCTATATGCGTTTCTTTTTTGGGAGAGTATGCTTTTAAGAACTTTTCTGTAATTAAATTTTTCAAGCATTTTCTGGCAGGAACTTAATTTGTTCGATAAAATCAAGAATATCAAATGGTCAGGCTCCAACACGTCGGAATCAAACACGGATCTCCTGCGTGACAAATACAGTACATAATATATATGTGGAAAATGGCGTCATCCCCACTCTCTCTTTACCCGCAGCAAGGTAACGACATCACCGAGCCTTTCGGTGTAGTAGTCGGGAACAACCCGTCGGCGTGGCCGTCGCCGCAGTTGATGCAAATCAATATCCTCCTGAGTGGCATTTCCAGTCAGAACCAGGATTGATCTCATACATCTCGCGGCGAGGGCTATGTCAGTTGACACACTGAAACGTTTAACAGAATAGGTTCTTATTTCCTGGATATCAAATCTGGGCTCATCCTCGTTAATACAGTGTCAGTTTGATGATGTACACTGCCAAGCGTAACCGTTCAGTCACTTGACTGACGATTCTACCTTGTTTAAAATCAAGTGATCAAACCAATCACTTCTATCATTCATTTTTTGGTTTTGGAAAGGTTTACTTTGCAATATTAGTCAAAACGTAAGTTATATTGTTTATAGCCGGACTTGGATGTTTTAGCTTCCATTGTTAGTGTTTAGTACCATGCAACTATGTTCGTTAATTCAAAATCGTGATATTTCGTGATTCTATGTCAACAAGCAAATATGTAAGGTAGATAGGGGCACCAGATTTCGGAACATAGTCCGCCTTTAACACGTTTGTATCAAGCGGTGGTGTAGTCTAGTGATTAAATCGGTCGCTCGTCAAGTCGAAGACCCGGGTTCGATTCCCCAAATGGGTACAATGTTTGAAGCCTATTTCTGGTGCCCCGTGATATTGCTGGAATATAGCTAAACGGGGCGTAAAACCATATTCACTCATTACTCTCTCTTCGACCCAATATCCCGTGAAAGTCCGGGTTAGAATAATTGAACTTCAGTAACCCAAATTTGAGGCGACTAACGGGATCGGGTGGTCAGGCTCGATGGCTTGGCTCACACATGTCATCGGTTCCCAATTGCGCAGATCGGTGCTCACGCTCTTGATCACTGAATTGTCTGATCCAGACTCGATTGTTTACAGACCGCCGCCATATAGCTGGAAAATTTATGAGTGCGGCGTAAAATTAAGCTCACTCACTCATTCGACCCAAAATGTTCGTCACACACCTGTCTCCGATAAGGCAGCATCTGCTTGGATCAAGTTGGTGCACGTCTCTCCTAATCTGTTCGAAAATAACCTTGCTCGGTTTGCCAATAAGTATGGGTGTCTTTCCAGTCGCTTCCTTCACAGCAGCTACCAGCACACCAGCATCTGCAATGTTACCCGCTTGTACATGAACGGTTGGATTAAAAAAATAGAATAAAAATCTGGTTGTTCCTCTCTATAAGAAGGGGCGGTGGGGTCGCCTAGTTGTTAAAGCGTTCGCTCGTCACTCCGAAGACCTAGGTTCGATTCCCCACATGGGTGCAATGTGTGAAGCCCATTTCTGGTGTCACCCGCCGTGATATTGCTGGAGATATTGCAAAAGCGGCGTAAACTAGACTCACTCACTCTCTATAAGAAAATTTCCTAATTTTGGAATGCTAATGTGACAACAACAAGAAACAAAACTGAGTCAAAATAAATACTTCTGAGTTCATATTTGTAAAATATAAATATGAATTATTGTTTCAAGTAGACAGTTTCGGGTATCATAATGTTAATCCCCAAGTATCGACTCAAGAAACAATTCACCCAGCACATTTAAGTCAAACCAGACATCGTGCACCCCACAATAGTGCTAAAACGTGTTTTGCACGTGCCACTTATCACGTGATCTTATCATGGCACGTGCATTCGATCCGCACATGTTCCCATCAAGCTGTACAAAGTGAAAAAAACCACTTTAAAACACTATTAGAACAGCCAATTCTTATGCCGCGCGTCTCTCAAAGTGCCGTTGGCATGCTGGAAGCAGGAACATCAGTAAAGTGACGTTGCAAGGACAAAGGGGTGCAGTCGTCGGACTGTTTGTGATTTACAGACTCTACTGCAGAAACTGGCACCATTGCTGATCTGCCCAAAGGTCAGGTCGACCACGTGTGATGTCACAAAGCGGAGGTCCGTCAAAGTAAGTTACGTCACCTCCGTATTTTGACGGCTACAGGAACCGGAAATGAGCTGTTTAGGGGTCGATTGTCGGCACAAACCACCGAAAGCGACTGCGTTCTGCTGAGCTTTGTGTTCGACGACCGTATCGCGGAGCCATTTTGACGCCATTACATCGACGTCAGCGTTTCCTGTGGGCCCAACGGACACCTCCGATGGACTCGAGTTGTCTTCAGTGGATCCAAGATTTACCCTCAGATTCGCTGATGGTAGGATGAGAAACAGTATGGTGGCGACGCCGTGAACGTTATGCTCAGTGTTGTATACAGGAAGGTGACAGATTTGGGAGCGGAAGTGTCATGGTTTGGGGTGATTTCTGTACGATTGGTCGTTCCCGACTTCCTGGTTATCCGTGGGAACCTTAATGCTGCAGGTTACCACGACTAGGTGCTTAGCCCAGCTGAACTTATTCCGTTCATGGCAGCACATGGTCCAGGTCTGTGACTCAACATGACAATGCCAGACCCATACAACCATCTTGACCAGGAATTACCTGCAGAACGCAGGAATCAACATTCTTCACTGGCCGTCAAGGTCACCTGATCTCAGTCAATCGAGCACATCTGAGATGCTCTGCGCACTCTCAGGAACCAACCAGGATTTGCAGTAGCTTGGTGCTGCTTTCCCAGGAACAATGGTGCCATCTCCCCAATAATGTTTTTTACACTCATCAGACAGTCCATGAGGAGGCGTTTTTGGCAGCTCTGAACGCACAAGGTGGTCATACACTACTGAACATTTGAAACATCAGATTTTAATTTCTTGTGACTTGACACTTTGTTTACTCTTTTTATTGATGAATTCTGTAACCACATGGAACCGATTTTTGGCACTGTGAAGATTATTCTCAGTTCATCTTATCGACCATAACAAATACATGATAACCTGTATACACCACATTCTTGTGTTGTTTCTTTTATATATTATTCAATATATGATTGTGAAGTTTCTAGTTTGACTCAGTAAGTGTAATGAAAACTTTATCAAAATAGTAATAACGTAAAGAAAATACTCCAAAGGAAAGATATTTGTAGAAAATGCCTGTAAGACGTTGTCATAAAGCAGGATTCTGGTGACAAGATGGAGGATGAGCATTTTTAAGAGGCTCATATTGTAACCAAGCCATTTCCGGTTGGATAACATAAATCTTCGTAGTTGCCAAGTGAAATGGCCCTCGAGCGATGTAGTTTACTGCCTTCTGTAGCTTGGAGATGTTGGAAGTAGTTGTCGTATCCCACGATGACGCAGTTGACCTGCAGCCGTAAACAATGATTATCATCTCTCACCAATTATATAGCTCGATACACAGTAACCCGTTGATATCTATGTTCGCTACATTACCCTGGCCGTGAAGATCCGGGTAAAGTTGATCTTCAGCAACCCTTGCTAGTTGTAAGCACAGGGGTTCGAATCACTGTTTGGACAATAATCTTTCAAAATATAAATCTACATTTTTGTAGCCGTATATAGTATGGTTTTATATATTTGTGAAGTAGCTTATATTTCAAATTTAAAACAAAATTTGAAATGATTTTTAGAAAAATTCTCCGCTACGCTTACGCCAAATTACACTTGTGTGTATTAAGTGTAAGTATGTAGCGAACAATTCTAAAAATCCATTTCTTCACCGATTTAGTTCAAATTTGAGAATGTACGTTACTCATAACATATAAAAACAATATACGGCATAAAGCATATAAATGTAGATTTGTATTTTACAAGTATTGTCAAACAGTGATTCAAACCGCTGTGGTTGTAAGAGGCGACTAACGGGATCGGGTGTCAGGCTCGCTGACTTGGTTGATGCATTCATCGTATCCCAACAGCGTTCATGATGAATAATGAGGACACTTTTTATGGATACACAACTTCTTTGTTCTGTATAGGCGACGTTTCGACATAGATTCTAGAATGTCGCCTTTATAGAATAAAGAAGTTGTATATCCATAAAAATTGTCCTCAATAGTACTAAAACAGCTAGCAACAACGCCTAATATATTAGGTAAAGATAAATGATGAATAAATTATAATATATTTAAGATTCAGAGCTATAGTGGCGACATTAAAGCTTTTGCTGAGGAACATTAGCACTAAAAGTATATTAATATAACAGTTTGAAACAACTGATAAAGTATTATAAAATGATAAACAAACATTAAAATAATTCATTTAAAACACTGATGCTTGCTGGGATGAATGAATTTCGAGCCCTGTTTGTTCTGAATATCGGCGTGCGCAGTCGTCGGCCAGAAGGAAGAAGTTGAAATTCAGGTAATAGGACATGAGTGCTGTCATTTAAAATTTTACGTGCTTTCTTTTCAATTTGCTGCTTGTATATAGTGCCAATATCTGGTATTTTAAGTCGAGAAATTTTACTTGCTGTGTTAACAATTTTGGAAAGTTTACATCGATTTTGAACAGACAGACCCTCATACCAGCAATGCACATTGAAAACTAAAATGCTTTGAATAAAAGACTTATAGAATAATGACAATATGGTTGTTTAAAGTAACGAAGACGACGTAAGAAGTATAACTGCTTTAGTCTTTTCTTGTATATGTAATCAGTATTGCTGTTCCAGGTGAGCTTAGAATCATCACCTCACTCTTACCATTCCCACCATCATCATCACCCTTACCATCATCATCACCACCCTCACCATCATCATCCACCACCACCATCATCACCCACCACCATCATCACCATCATCATCACCATCATCACTACCCTTACCATCACCACCATCATCATCACCATCATCACCATCATCATCATCATCATCATCATCATCACTACCATCACTACCCGCACCATGACATCATCATCATCACCACAGCATATTACCTCGGGGTCTAAGGTGTTATTAGGCAGATCTGTTG
The DNA here is from genome assembly GCF_003918875.1 of Haliotis rubra. NCBI lineage: Eukaryota > Metazoa > Mollusca > Gastropoda > Lepetellida > Haliotidae > Haliotis > Haliotis rubra. Next base: position 646,433 of record NW_025767006.1, read on the forward strand.
GACAACATGTAGCACTGACAAGGTCCTTCTCAACCTGAAACAGCATATGTACCACTACGTCAGCGCAAGAAAGAGGTTAACAATCCGATGAGGATGTAACAGCATGGTCTTTGCTGTCTATCAAATTGATATTTAAAGGTGAGGTGAAATTGGGTTTAACGTCGTGCTTGAGAATATTTCGCTCATATGACGACGAGCATGCGTGTGTATGTGTATATGCGGCTGCTTGTACTAGCCCAGACCTAAGCTGGTTTTACAGTGCTAGCCCACTGAGATACCATGCCGCAGTGAAGCATGAATACCCACTCAGACACATTATACTGACTCGAGGCCGACCAGTCCTTGTTGTACCCATTAATGCCGAGGGGCCCAGGCAGGGACCAACAAAGTACCATATTTTAACGTCTTTTGGTATGACGCGGTCGGGGATTCACGACCTTCCGCTCTCGGACGGACGCTCTAACCACTACACCACGGAGGCGGTCGATATTTAAAGAGTAAACTGTACTTTTAAGCTGGTAGGGAATATAGAAAAGGCGTTTTTGCTCAATGGAAACAGTTAGAGTACTGGGCGTTAGGATAGCATAGTAGTTAAAGCGTTTGCTCTTCACGCCGGAAGACCGGGTTCGATTCCCAACGTGGATAAAATGTGTGACGCCCATATTTTCCTCCGACATATAATTGTTGTAAAGTGAGAATGGGCGGATAAACCACGGGGATTCGAATCACTGTTTGGGCAATAATTTTTGAAAATAAAACTCTAGAAATGTGAAATATATGTTAATCATAACACATAAAACAATATATGGTTGCAAAAGTCTAGATTGTTATTTTTAAGAAGTATTGTCCAAACAGTGATTCTAAGCCTTCTGGGATAAACTAGCCTTACTACTAAGTATTTACTTAACTGTTCTGAATTACAACATACCATGAACAGTTACTGTGTAATAACAAACTGTCAATGATGAACTATTTAAGAATACATAACAGATTTTACGTCCGCTTCAGTACTTCGTCGGAACGCATGTCAACATGGCAAGAGTTTTGCGTTTAGTTTTACGCCGCACTCAACTATATGGCGGTCAACATGGCTTAGAAACACAAGCATACAAACGTATAATGTGATCTAGATGGGGACAGGTTCTCTTGATGCAAGGGGGCATTCTATCTTGCTAATGGGATCCGTAGACAGGTTCTATCGGTCGTGGGTTCAGATCCAAGATCCTCTCGATTATATTGTGGTCAACCGTATACGGGTACGTCTATGATTTTGTGTCTCTAGGGAGCCAAGTATAAGAACCGAGTTGTACACCTTTTCAGAATCCACGACAAGAGTGAGATTGGTTTACGCCACACTCAGCAATATTCAAGCTGTATGGTACCGGTCTGTAAATAATCGAGTCTGGATCAGACAATCCAGTGATCAGCAGCATGAGCATCATTCCACGCAACTGGGATACGATGACATGTGTCAAACAAGTCAGTGAGCCTGATCACTCGATCCCGTTAGTCGCCTCTTACAAGCATGGGTTGCTGAAGATCAATTGTAACCCGGATTTGCACGGGTGTCCACGGCAAGAAGCTCCTTACATGTTTAAGGGTTGCAACTTCGAATATTTTAAGCAAATATTTTCGTTAAATATTATAAAAAAGTACACCTACACCAATTCCAGTGTGTTTAATGCCAAACTTGTCCAGTTCTTTTCCAATCGAGGGTGTTCCCATAACATAGGCTTTGCCTTGGAAAGTTCTGTCCTTCAAATAGCTGGCTACTGCATGTGCTGTGCCGTAGATTTCATCCTGTAAAGTTACTTTGGTGTGTGATAATACAAATGTTCACCAATTTAGGAAATACACACGTTAAAACGTATATGCTTTATCGTTTGAAAAATATCACAGCTTTCGTAAAATGTACCAGATGTTTTGGTGCAATACCCTTTTACGCCACCTTCAGCAATACCCCAGCACTATCACAGCGGGGGACGCTAGCGATGTGCGTCACACATTGTGCCCATGTAGGGAATCGAACCCGGGCCTCCAGCGCGACGAACCCTTTATCAACTAGGCAAAAAACCCACAGCCTCATCAGAAGTTTGGATACCTCACGATGTTGTGGACACCATGTTTGAAGCAGTACCAGGTGATCCCTGCGTGAAACTGGTCGATCAGTTTCATTTCATGGGGATCATTTGTGAGTGAGTGAGTGAGTTTAGTTTTAAGGTGCACTCAGCAATATTCCAGCTATATGACGGCGGTCTGTAAACACTCGAGTCTGGACCAGACAATCTCCTCAATTACAGAGAGCAACGGCATGGAATGAGGGAATGATTTCAAATTCATGAGCAAATTCAATGTCAATTGAAAAATCGCGGGACTGACTGCGCACATTGTACCTTCGTGTTGAATCGAATTGGAATATCGAACCGAAAGTAGAGAAGAAAAGAGCGATGCCAACATCGATTTTGCCACCTTATTTCCTGGATAATACGAGTAATATAAATTTTTAAATTTATTCCTCGTCGCTTCAATAGCACAAAAGCAAACTCAAAAACAATGACTCAATTGCTATAATAATATGAACAGAAATACTAAAAAGTATATTTTTTCTGAAACAACACCTACTGGCTTGACATTGTATCCACGTTCTTCGAAATTGCTGACAAATTCCTCTCTGGTCCAGCAGCTGCAATTGGTCAGGTAGAACACATCTTTCTGGCAAAAGATAAATTGAAAATTATAACACAAGTTACAAAAAACAGAACGCAGAATATTATCAAAATGTTGAAATTCAATCTCGAAAATACTTTACAACAAAGATGTTTCAGTTAAGAGTATTTACTATTTTTCAGAATGCAAAAAATATATCTTGAAAATCAGAACACTAGTAAACGTTACAGAAGGTAGAATATTATCAAAATGTCTCGATTTTATAATAGATGTGCCACAAAGATGCTTTGTGTAATTACTGTGAGATGAGTTTCAGTTTAAGCCTAGGTAACCGTCGACGGAGCTCCAATGTAATGTTAAAAACGATTTAAATAACGAACTAATGATGTGACGAGCCAGTGACGTAATGAACTGATGGAGAACCGAATATTTAAAAAACATATCTCCTGACTATCTACTTGCGTAAAGAATTGTTTATGTTAAACAAACTCTAAACAAACAACTCATGTAACTACTTGTTTACAAACAACTGGACCCGTGATGATGCGGGGTAGAATAGGTCTTCAGCAACCCATGCTTGCCACAAAAGGCGACTATGCTTGTCGTAAGAGGCGACCAACGGGATCGGGTGGTCAGGCTCGCTGACTTGGTTGACACATGTCATCGGTTCCCGATTGCGCAGATCGATGCTCATGCTGATCACTGCATTGTCTGGTCCAGACTCGATTATCTTACAGACCGCCGCCATATAGCTGGAATATTGCTGAGTTCGGCGTAAAACTAAACTCACTCACTCACAAACAACTGACGTGAATCATATATAAACACGAACGAAACGAAGTTCTGATAAAACCATCTACCGGCCTAACACCTGACGTGAAGAATCAGTAATGTAAAAGTACGCTGAATGAACCACTGATTTCACAAACAGCTCTTCCACTAACACGATGAAGCTATAAAAATAGCATTATTCTGCAGTAGAGATGGACATGAAACAGGCTGGCTCTGTCTGAAGCAGTCATACCAGTGTCTGCAGCATCTTCACGGCCTCTCGACTTCCTTGTATGTCCCCGGCGCTGTTCCATAGTACTCCTGCAACAGAGGAGCCTCGTCGATTAATTAGTCTGACATATATTGATAATACAAAATGGCGACAAAAGACAATACATAATCGAGATTTTTCGAAACAAATTCGAAGAGCTGCTGGACCTCGCTTTAGGACACCATGACAAATTTGTATGCCTTTCATGATGACTGTAACATACTTGTCTGTCTGTCTATCTTGAGGGATGTGACCGATAGATGGGATCCGGAAGTAAGATTACTGGGAATGTATTCTGCACAGAAATCAACACGAGAAACAAGCATGAGGTACTGGGGATCTATTCTGAACAGGAAGTAACACGAGGAAACAAGCACGGGGTACTAGGGATCTGTTCTACACAGGAAAAACATGAGGAAACAAGCACGGGGTACTAGGGATCTGTTCTATACAGGAAGTAACATGGGAAACAAGCATGGGGTACTGGGGATCTATTCTGCACAGGAATCAACATGACTGAAACAAGCACGGGGTACTGGGGATCTATTCTGAACAGGAAGTAACATGACGAAACAAGCACGGGGTACTGGGGATCTATTCTGCACAGGAAGTAACATGAAACAAGCACGGGTACTGGGGATCTATTCTGAACAGGAAACAAGCATGGGGTACTAGGGATCTATTCTGCACAGGAATCAACATGACAGAAACAAGCACGGGGTACTGGGGATCTATTCTGAACAGGAAGTAACATGACAGGTACAGAAACAACACACGGGGCACTGGGGATCTATTCTGAACAGGAAGTAACATGGGAAACAAGCATGGGGTACTGGGGATCTATTCTGAACAGGAATCAACATGACTGAAACAAGCACGGGGTACTGGGGATGCATTCTGCACAGGAAGTAACATGACAGAAACAAGCACGGGGTACTGGGGATCTATTCTGATGGGAAACAAGCACAGGGTACTGGGGATCTATTCTGAACACAGGAAGTAACATGGGAAACAAGCACGGGGTACTGGGGATCTATTCTGAACAGGAAGTAACATGGGAAACAAGCATGGGGTACTGGGGATCTATTCTGCACAGGAAGTAACATGACGAAACAAGCACGGGGTACTGGGGATCTATTCTGCACAGGAAGTAACATGACGAAACAAGCACAGGGTACTGGGGATCTATTCTGAACAGGAAGTAACATGTGAAACAAGCACGGGGTACTGGGGATCTATTCTGAACAGGAAGTAACATGGGAAACAAGCACGGGGTACTGGGGATCTATTCTGAACAGGAAGTAACATGGGAAACAAGCATGGGGTACTGGGGATCTATTCTGAACAGGAAGTAACATGGGAAACAAGCACGGGGTACTGGGGATCTATTCTGAACAGGAAGTAACATGGGAAACAAGCATGGGGTACTGGGGATCTATTCTGAACAGGAAGTAACATGGGAAACAAGCATGGGGTACTGGGGATCTATTCTGAACAGGAAGTAACATGACGAAACAAGCACGGGGTACTGGGGATCTATTCTGAACAGGAAGTAACATGTGAAACAAGCACGGGGTACTGGGGATCTATTCTACACAGGAACTGGGGATCTAACATGACGAAAGAAGCACACGGGGTACTGGGGATCTATTCTGAACAGGAGTTAACATGAGGAAACAAGCACGGGGTACTGGGGATCTATTCTGAACAGGAAGTTAACATGTGAAACAAGCACGGGGTACTGGGGATCTATTCTGAACAGGAATTAACATGATGGGAAACAAGCACGGGGTACTGGGGATCTATTCTACACAGGAATTAACATGGGAAACAAAGCACTACTGGGGGTACTGGGGATCTATTCTGCACAGGAAGTAACATGGGAAACAAGCATGGGGTACTGGGGATCTATTCTGAACAGGAAGTAACATGACGAAACAAGCACGGGGTACTGGGGATCTATTCTGAACAGGAATTAACATGAGGAAACAAGCATGGGGTACTGGGGATCTATTCTGAACAGGAGTTAACATGACGAAACAAGCACTGGGGTACTGGGGATCTATTCTGAACAGGAATTAACATGACGAAACAAGCACGGGGTACTGGGGATCTATTCTGCACAGGAAGTTAACATGAGGAAACAAGCATGGGGTACTGGGGATCTATTCTGAACAGGAAGTAACATGACGAAACAAGCATGGGGTACTGGGGATCTATTCTGCACAGGAAGTAACATGGGAAACAAGCACGGGGTACTGGGGATCTATTCTGAACAGGAAGTAACATGGGAAACAAGCATGGGGTACTGGGGATCTATTCTATTCTGCACAGGAAGTAACATGACGAAACAAGCATGGGGCACTGGGGATCTATTCTACACAGGAAGTAACATGAGGAAACAAGCACGGGGTACTGGGGATCTATTCTGCACAGGAAGTAACATGATGGGAAACAAGCATGGGGTACTGGGGATCTATTCTACACAGGAAGTAACATGGAAACAAGCATGGGGTACTGGGGATCTATTCTGAACAGGAAGTAACATGACGAAACAAGCACGGGGTACTGGGGATCTATTCTGCACAGGAAGTAACATGACAAGGAAACAAGCATGGGGTACTGGGGATCTATTCTGCACAGGAAGTAACATGACAGGAGAAACAAGCATGGGGTACTGGGGATCTATTCTGCACAGGAAGTAACATGAGGAAACAAGCATGGGGTACTGGGGATCTATTCTGCACAGGAAGTAACATGGGAAACAAGCATGGGGTACTGGGGATCTATTCTGCACAGGAAGTAACATGACGAAACAAGCACGGGGTACTGGGGATCTATTCTGAACAGGAATTAACATGACGAAACAAGCACGGGGTACTGGGGATCTATTCTGAACAGGAAGTAACATGGCGAAACAAGCACGGGGTACTGGGGATCTATTCTGAACAGGAATTAACATGACGAAACAAGCACAGGGTACTGGGGATCTATTCTGAAAAGGAACTAACATGACGAAACAAGCATGGGGTACTGCGGATCTATTCTGCACAGGAAGTAACATGGGGAAACAAGCATGAGGTACCTGAAGAAAAAACAATGGGTGCAGGGATCCGTTTTCACTTTAATATACACTCGAAGATTTATTCTTCTTTGCAGCACGAAGAGGAAATAACAAGCGATTGATCATGAACCCGTCCTGCCTAGATGTGTACATGGGAAAATATCCAAATAATTCACATATTGATTTACAGGTTCAGAAACAGCCAAAACAATTGTTTAAATACTTACCATCGATATCAAGGAGAAAATAATCAATTTCCTTTAGCAAGTCTGACAGACATTTAGCGTCTAGTTTCCTGCACGCCATGTTGCCCGACAATGTCAAGAAGGATCATCAACTACTCACCTGACCATTGCTACATGCCTCGAATAGAATCCATTGTTGGCAAATCGTGATCCGAATTCTCGTGCAATGTTGACAACCATTACAAGCTATCTGTAAATTATCTATGAAAACGTGATTTTTCTACAGTTAGTGACTGACTGACTAGTTTGGTTTTACGCCGCTTTTAGCAATATTCCAGCAATATCACGGCGGGGACACCAGAAATGGGCTTCACTCATTGTACCCATGTGGGGATTCGAACCCGGGTCTTCGGCGTGACGAGCCAACGCTTTAACCACTAGGCTACCCCACCGCCCCCTACAGTTAGTGAGTGGGCTGGGTTTCGTGCCGCATCACCCGCCCGTTTTATAGCTGGGAAAGAACAAACAAATTCACTCAAGCAATGACTCAACGAGGAATTTAGAAATTGGCTTCACGAACTGTACCTTCGTCGTTTCACATAGCTATCGTAGCACTGTTACTGTCTGTGTTACAGTACAGGAGGTACGTTTCTCTATCGTAGCACTATTACTGTCTGTGTTACAGTACAGGAGGTACGTTTCTCTATCGTAGCACTATTACTGTCTGTGTTACAGTACAGGAGGTACGTTTCTCTATCGTAGCACTGTTACTGTCTGTGTTACAGTACAGGAGGTACGTTTCTCTATCGTAGCACTGTTACTGTCTGTGTTAGGAGTACAGACTATTACGTTTCTCTATCAGTAGCACTATTACTGTCTGTGTTACAGTACAGGAGGTACGTTTCTCTATCGTAGCACTATTACTGTCTGTGTTACAGTACAGGAGGTACGTTTCTCTATCGTAGCACTGTTACTGTCTGTGTTACAGTACAGGAGGTACGTTTCTCTATCGTAGCACTATTACTGTCTGTGTTACAGTACAGGAGGTACGTTTCTCTATTGTAGCAATGTTACTGTCTGTGTTACAGTACAGGAGGTACGTTTCTCTATTGTAGCACTGTTACTGTCTGTGTTACAGTACAGGAGGTACGTTTCTCTATTGTAGCACTATTACTGTCTGTGTTACAGTACAGGAGGTACGTTTCTCTATCGTAGCACTATTACTGTCTGTGTTACAGTACAGGAGGTACGTTTCTCTATTGTAGCACTATTACTGTCTGTGTTACAGTAGATGAGGTACGTTTCTCTTCACCGACCAATTTAATATCAGGACTCAATTTTTATAAACGGATAGTTACAATATACAAAATGCAATAATTCCCTCTTCACCTTTTGGAAAGACATACTTTTAGAATGGTCAAATTTTATATCCATGCGTAAAAGAGAAATTGTAAATGAAAAAAGAGATACAATGCCAATCCTTATGGAAAAACGACAATATTAGAATTGATAGTCATCCCTTTCTGTATCTAGAGTGGTAAAACAAAGGTGTATTTGTGAATGATTTGCTGCATGAAGAAGGCAGACTGTTCACATATGAAGAATTGCCCAATACGTTTTCAATAAAAACTAATTTTTTAACGTATGAATTGGTGAAAACAGCCATATTAGCATATGCTCGAACACTGAATATAAAGCAATTTAAAAAATGAAATTGTCCGTCACTTTGATATGTCAAGATATGTTTAACTATCCACGGGAACTGGTTTTTTTCAATATTGGTCAACTTTACATTTATTACTTGGAAAATAATCCTGCCAATTGTACATTTTCAGCCAATTTTTTTATACATGTATACACATACCATTGTATTATTATGAAACTTATCTATACATGTTTGCCTCTACCATGAAATATGGAAAATTAAAAAGAAGTATAGGAGGTACGACAGTCGTAGCGCTACGCGTACGATAGCTACAGTCGTGGGACATAAGTATTCGTCACTTTCAATATGGCGGACGTTTGTTTACATTTTATGCGTTTCACCAAAGAGGCGTTTTCTCAACAAAAAATGAATGACATACCTTAATATTTTAAGATGACAATATCCTGCCAGAGACATTTCTGAGTTACGGTGTTCTGTGAATTCGCTTTATCATCCGGAATCCGGAGATTGTGCTGGTCAATGTGGTAAAATCCGACATGAACCGGCCACAAGTTGTCATCTAATTATATCCATGTACTTCTGAGCATTAATGTTTCCTTCCACAGCAACTAGGATACCCATACCACGAATACACACACAACCCCATATCATTAAAGACAGACGTCGTTTAGAGGGTGGCCAAAGAAGGTGGGGGCCGTCGAGTTCACCGTCCTTACGCCACAAGTAAACACGGTTATTCGTCCCAATCACTATCTGGCTTTCATCAGAAAAGATTAATTTATTCCATTTTTCATTAACAGTACAATCCTTTCTCTCCCTGCACCACTGAACACTTTTTTTCTTATTCACCTCTCGAACGACTATCTTCTTTTTCGCAACTCGTCTTTTAAATCCCAGTTGGGCTAATTTCCTCCGAATTGTTTTTTTAACAGAATGTCTTTTTCTTACACTCATTGAATTTTACAGTAATATCTTGTAAAGAGTTCTTTCTGTTACCTTTCACCAAGCGCGAAAGTGCAGAATTCTCGCGGTCCCCAAACAGTTTGCTCCGCCCACTTCGATGGCGATTTTCAACAGAACCGGTGGCACGAAACTTTTTCAAAACACTGTTGACTGTTGTCCTGGGAATATTCAGTGTCCTTGCTAACTCAGATATATTTCCCACTTCTTTGACGGAGTCGCTCAGTTCCGCACTTTTTCGCCCCATCGTGAAAATGACCGATATCGGCAGATGTAAACAGAAGCAGACGACAAAATGACAGCAGTCACGTGACCGTCACGTGCCCGGTCAGCTTCCAGCAACATCTGACATTGACAGGTTGCCAACTTAGCGAGCGCGCCGCTGTAATATCACCCTCGATTTTCGCGACGAGCGTAAGTTTTTGTCAACTGACGAATACTTATGTTCCACGACTGTATGTGAACGGGGACCCGGGCCTTCGGCGTGAAGAGGGAATGATTTAACCACAAGGCGTCCCAACCCCAGCAGTGCCTCGTTGGTTGAGGAACGTTTGCGGAATACTATTCCAGGGTCTCCTTTCACGAAGCAACCTTTAACTTAGGTTAACCTTAACCCCCATTCTTTAACATTGCACTAAGGTTACCTTAGTAATTTACGATCACCTTAGTGCTTGGGAAAGGAGGCCCAGATCTGGACCGAGGTCTGTTGTGGCGGATCAGCGTAACCGGTTTGTGTGAAAGATGGCGCTCATGGCGTTTCATTCATCCTTCAGTGAGGATGGGTGACAGATCTGACAGAACATCAGACCAATGGAGTGGAAGGGTTCTATTGTCGAATGTACACTGTGACGTGCCGTCCATTGGTCTGGAGGACGTCAAGGGAGATAACTTTGTAAGGTCTAATTCTCATCGATAACCAGTATTGGGTTCCTGTCAGTGACATTAGACTCCTAAACATTACAGTGAGTGAGTGAGTTTGATTTTACGCCGCTTTTAGCAATATTGCAGCAATATCACGGCGGGGGACACCAGAAATGAGCTTCACACATTTTGCCCATGTTGGGAATCGAACCCGGGTCTTCGGCGTGACGAGCGAACGCTTTAACCACTAGGCTACCCCACCGCCCCCTAAACATTACACTCCAATCACCGAATGCAGAATCGTAACCTGAACCTGTGATGTTCTCTTGTTGATCGGATAGACATGATGACGATGACAAGGCTGAAACATAGGACGCACATGAAGCGGCAAGGCTGAGACTTTGTTTAAGATGAGACACAGTCAACTTTCAAGAAAATCAATCATGAGTGTGATTTCTCTTTTCGCTTTGCCGACTCGTTAACTAAAGAAGAGGTCGAGAAGAAATTGGAAACCTGCACCCTAAATCTACTAACTAATAAAGTATAAAATGATTGGGCCAAGAGTGTATTTGAAAGATGGCAAGAACGGTGAAGACAACATGGTATTGATGAGAATATTACTATTTCGTCGTCAGTGTTAAGGGATGACTTGTTGAAAATTAACGCTGAAGGCCTTAATACTTCTGAAATTGTGGGGGCGGTGGGGTAGCCTAATGGTTAAAGCGTTGGCTCGTCACGCCGAAGGCCCGGGTTCGAATCCCCACATGGGTACAATATGTGAAGCCCATTTCTGGTGTCCCCCGCCGTGATGTTGCTGGAATATTGCTAAAAGCGGCGTAATACCAAACTCAGTCAGTCAGTCTGAAATTGTGAGGTTACTGGTCTGAATACACGATTTCGTCTTGTTGATAATTTTGTGAGGCCTCTTCCTTGTTGAGAAGTAGATACCTCACATTAAGATGGGGAATTGTGTTGTTGGGGAACCTTGAAAAGAGAAGGAAACCGTGAGCACAGAAGTGTGACGTGATCCGTTTATTTCTAGAGTGCAAGTGATGGTGCCCTCCATATATACCCCTTAACCCGGAACACAGTGATTTGTCATCTCGTGCCACGCTCACAGTTTCCATTCAAGATGACCAGCTCGCTTTACAGACATAAATCATCTTTGTTTTAACTGCCTATGTCCATTGTATAGACAGCTATGACTGGAAGATTTACCTGTGCACTGACTTCTCACATTTTATTGCACCGCAGTGCAGGCATAGATTTTCCATGCAGTGACATGTTTGCCTAAAGCGATCACTGCGTATAATAAACCAGATGTATTGAGTGAGTATATGTTTGTACCCAAAAGAATTTAATATTATATCTATACGATCTCAAACTAAGTATTTACAATAAAGCTAAATTAATCAATTATATTTTATATACATTTGCTTAATTTTAGCACGATAACACTTCTATGAAGTATTTTGTTTTCGAAGGGAGAAAAGCTGACTGTACGTTCTATCCAGCTATTACTGCATGTGACCTTTTTATTGCAATAGTCTCGTCTGTCAAAACTAGATGGATCACCTTTCCAGAGACGAAGAAAATACATTATTGACGATGAATTCAGCGAATGTACAAAAGCTCTAGATGCATGCATGAGGGGAAAGATCTGCAGTCTGGATGCAGACTGTCGGCGGAAACCAACAGAAATGATATCCAGAGACGAAGAAAATACATAGTGGGGAACCCGGGCGTTGGACGAAGACAATACCCCACAACAACTACTCCAGACAACCTGAAGGTGCTTATTTTGTTTTACAAGCATCACAAAGCGGGAATAACTGGCGGGTACGTTTACGTTTTAATCTTTAAAACGCCGCTTTAAGCAATATCCCAGCAATATCACGGCGGGAGACACCAGAAATGGGCTTCACACAATGTGCCCATGTGGGAATTCGAACCCGGGTCTTCGGCGTGAAAAGCCAACGCTTTAACCATTAGGCTACCCCTCCGCCCCTCTGGGTCAAACCATAATCCACAATTTGTGCTGTATAAACTATGTGCTACCCTTGTAGGGTATCTGATGGTAAGAAATTAATGTGAGTGAGTGAGTTTAGTTTCACGCCGCACTCAGCAATATTCCAGCTATATGACGGCGGTCTGTAAATAATGGAGTCTGGACCAGACAATCCAGTGATCAACAGCATGAGCATCGATGTACGCAATTGGGATACGATGACATGTGTCAACCAAGTCAGCGAGCCTGACCACCCGATCCCGTTAGTAGAAATTAATGTGGAATTAGGAGCTGAAGTTACATTCTGAAAAGTATGAAATATTCAAATTACTGATTTTAATTTTATGGCTGTCAAATGAAGTTTAGATACGGAAAAACTTGCACCTCTTAGAAGTACGTTTATTTTGTTTCTTGCACAAATGTTTACCGAAATATATATTAAACTGAAATGCTTTAATTCTAGGACACAGGAATGATGCAGTGAGGTTCTACAAAAGGACAAGTGACGAACAAAAGGAAATGGCATCATATGTGCTGGGCTGCAAAGTTCCAAAAAAGCGAAGAAAACACAAAGAAAGCCATCGCTTTGACTGTCCCCCTCCTGAATCAGAATCAAGCACAACACAATGTCACAATGACCTTTACTTTCCATTTAAAGAAATTTGAAATGTTTGCTTTTTCGTTTAGTGGTATACAAAGTATATCATGCATACTAGGTTATTTTGGAACGAGGGTTCATTCCCAGTGAAGCCTGGGAGGGAGTTTCAAGCCGGGTTTCCATGTGCGCGTAGTGCGTAAACAATAGTACTATAGTACTGTCATTCTCTTCCCACAGAGGTTACTTGTCATATCTTCCTACGAACCTCTGTTCTAATACGGCCATATTTCCCGGTTCTCGTAAAATCCCCTAGCGGCAAAAGATCGCAACACGAATTATCTCCCTTCTTTCTATCCAATCAGAACACGTGTTACATCGACTTAGATTCAACTTGACTAACACAAGCAAATGTGGGGCCACAAATATCCCCCATCTGCCGGGGACTTGTGTTGATATTACACACAAGACGTTTAATGGCTGGCTTGTCCGTTGTCAACGAGGGCGATGGAGACGCCACTGATCCGCCGTAACATGACTGAGTTCTGTCTAGAAGAAACGTTTGCGCATCGCGCAGGGGAAGAGGTTTAGTTTTCTCGAAGCATACGGAAATTACCGAGGCCTTGCGAATGATCACTTTTGAAACAACGTCGCTGATTGCACAACTAAATCTGATTGCCTCCAATCACGAGTCTTGAACGCTGACACCATGAAAGGGCCGTATTAGAACAGAGGTTACGTAGGAAGATATGACAGGAGTAACCTGTGTGGGAAGAAGAATGTAGTACTGTCGGAAATAGAAAAAAACCTGTTATTTCACATTTACATCCACAATTTATGTAGATAATATGTGAAAGTGTGAAATATCTGTTAAACTAGGTTCGGCCTAACTATAGTCTCAGTGGTAGGGAGATAGAAAACGTAAAAACTGGACTTTACTCAGGAGAGATTAGTGCAGAAATGAGCAATGCGGTTTTTTCTAAGTCCAAATCGACTTATTTGGAACAGACCATGGCTTTATGCAAATTAGAGGGCGATGATATTGTATTACAAAGGGCACTTTTTAAATACCCATTTTGAAATTAGACTTAGCTCCATTATAACCGATAGCTAACGTAAAAATATAATAACTTTAATACTGAAACTATTAAGGATGTAGCTACCATGGAGTCTCACTATCACTATAAAAAGAAACAGGCAGGAGGGGTCGTCTCAAAAGCCAAACAAGGACGGGTGTCGGAGACGGTGGTTTGGGGTCGGGCTGGGGTATAGAGATATCAGCTAACATAAGATGATCCTTCAGGGGAATTAAACTGGGAAAGCAGCTATTCGTATTTTTTCTAAGTTTTGCCCGATTTTACGAGTAAACATGCTTTTCTGGATATCCTATTACGCATCCCACTGAACGCCCAGTTAGGCCGATGTGGGTTATTTCGACAATGCTATTTGCAATTGTGAAAAATTTAGGGATACAGAGTAATAGCCTGAAAACAGTTTTTTTCTATTTCCGACAGTACTGTAGTCGTTTCCGTGCACGCGTGATGCGTGCTGAGTGATACGTAGTGCATGATTTTGCTTACGCTCAAAAAGTGCCCGAATACGCATCAAGCAATTCACAAGGGGATCCCCAATGTCACATGGTTTTCATTGCACGCACAATCTGCAAAATGCCAAGGATTTCGGAACCCGAGATACTTCTTGAACAATTAACTGAAGTCGTTAAATGCAATCCAGCCTTCTGCAATGAATCCAGGAAGGCCCACAATGTCCTTCTTTGTTTCAGGAGTTCATGCACCCACCACAGATGCCTTGCAATAACCACATTCTCTTCATCCTCTGTTATGTATGTTAGTTCTCTGGCGTTTTTGGGGGAAACAAGGTGGTATTGTTGACAGCAATTGGGATCGGTACGATCTCCAGGAACAAAAAGACCTGATCTTACACATCACATAGCCTTTATACACGTACACATGGAATTGGACACTACGCACACGTCATACGCAATACGCACAACGCATCACGTAAATACGCAGATAATACGTACACATGGAATTGGACACTACGCACACGTCATACGCACAACGCTTCACGTAATTACGCAGACAATACGTACACATGGGATTGGACACTACGCACACGTCATACGCACAACGTACGTACATGGTGGACAACGCGCACGTCATACGACACGTACACATGGGATTGGCACACGTCATACGCACTACGCACAACGCATCACGTAATTACGCAGACAATACGTACATATGGAATTGGACACTACGCACACGTCATACGCACTACGCACAACGCATCACGTAATTACGAAGACAATACGTACACATGGAATTGGACACTACGCACACGTAATACGCACTAAACACAACGCATCACGCAGTTACACAGACAATACGTATACACATGGAAACTTAGCTTTACTCTACTCCAGTTAAACCTCTTCCCAGGTTCTACTTTGGGAGTAAAACCTCGTTCCTGGTTATTGAAACCCGTGAAGATGCTGGTTAGAATTGATCTTCAATAACTCATGCTTGTCGTAAGAGGCGACTTACGGGATTGGGTGGTCAGGCTCGGTGACTTGGTTGACACGTGTCGTCGCATCCCAACTATGTAAATCGATGCTCATGCTGTTGATCACTGGATTGTCTGGTCCAGACTCAATTATTTACAGACCGTCGCCATATAGCTGGATTATTGCCGAGTGCGGCATAAAACTAAACTCACTCACTGACTCCTGGGCCAAGATTTTCGAAGCTCTCTTAGCGCTAAGATAGTCGTAAGTGCCATACATTAACACAGACTTACGACTATCTTAGTGCTAAGAGAGCTTCGAAAATCTAGCCCCTGGTTATTGGTGTCTGTAAAAAAATTAGCTTCAACGACAGTTATCAAAATTAGGTCTGAGTTCGACACACTGCTCTTAGCGCTAAGTGGAACACTTCTACGCATGCGGATGGTTTAATGACTTGTCCAAATTAATCATTCTAGGCATGCGCAATTTCGCGGATTGTTAACTGTAACTATGTGGTCGAAACCGTACAGGCGACTCGGCGCTTGGCAGACATGTTGTATGAGTATGAAAAAGGGCTTTGTATTGGCATCACGTACTTGACCAAACACGTGGCTGTCACAATGTTGACCGTTAGAATTTTATTAAAAATATTTAGGTCAACGCATTCTCAGGAACGGCTGAGGTATAGAAAACGTATTAATACTTACAGTGTCACATAATTAACAAATGTTGAAACTAATATCAAACTGAAACTTGAACAATTTGAACTGAGTGCAGAGAGATATCATAAGAGATCGGCGGTTTCTGATATTGCTTGGTTCTGAGGAAGCCATGTTTATATGAAAATCGAAATGGTCTGGTAACCATGGCGACCACTGACTCAGTGATTCACCTTCCTCATTTGCAACATAACTTCTCTTAAACTTGATACTATGATCTGTGAACTATTGACCTGAATTGTCTGTCATACATGCATATGACCTGAAAGTAAACGATGGAAACAAAAATTGTATGCCAGTCTCTAATAATCTTGCAAGTGTTCATGTCTTCTCTTACGTCAAACCATCACCTTTCATAAAATTCTCTATCCTCAAATTTAGAACACATAACCATTACTTGCCTAAAATTTTGGAATTTAAATAGGATAGCTTAATTTTAATTTGTTGACCAACGTTGGTGTCAAATGTTTAATCCGAATTTGTTTTATGCTATTTTTCTATGTCATTTGAAATGTTATAATGCCACGCCGTCAGATCTGGCTAAAATCAATGCATGACATACCTTGTACCCAGTATGTTTTAACTGGCAATATTTACAAATATCACACAATTTGACAATCCTATTTCTGACAACTTAGTTTATGTAAATTGCAAATTCAGTATTTAATGTGACATGGTGAGCTCCATGTTTTATAATGCAAGTCCCTGGTTGAAGTGAAACAGGAATGTTACCGTGGTACCTGAGTTCTTCATATCACGAGTGAGTGAGTATGGGAGGGAGAGTCTGAGTGCGAAAAGGAGGGAGCAGAAGCGGGTATCACGTGACATGACGTCATATGTGCCTATTGCTGATGGCTTCCTCTTTGATTTTACCTGACAACTTGACAGTAACCATGGATTCTGAAGCAGTAAGTGTGAAGATGAAGAAGAATCAAATATTTCCTGTCCTCCATTTCTCATGTACATATGTCCAATATATTCCACAGTATAATACGTACTTAACAATTACATCGACAGGACAGGGCATGATTGCCCTTTTAGCTAACACCCGGTGTCATGGCTGATTGTCACTGATCCCTTCATACAATTTCCATAGCTATTTTGAAATCTGTTCCGTCGGATAACTGAGATTCTTTATTCTATATTTACAAACAGATAAGCCGTTTTGAATTTAGTATGTCTTTATTTGACTCTCTCCAATCACAGATGCACATACGTGCAGTCTGTAATGTTTGAGAAACAGACTGACAGATCCTTGATATGCATTTTAGTCATCACATAATATCCAATCAAATGACGTATCTGGAATAACCTCAAACCCAATGGCTTCATGCATCTTGATAGACGCTGTATTGACACGTTGTATCATGACAAACACCTCTTTGTTCTTTTTTTGCAGATGTTTTAGAGCGAGCTGGGACATGGCCACCTTTCCGTACCCATTGCCTCGGTGTTCTTCCAGCACGTACAGCACCCCCAGACACCCGTAGTGATAGGTGAGGGCGTATCCTAGCAGCGCCCCCTCCCGGCTGTACAGACACGTGGAAGGAAGTGTGGTTATTAAGTGCTTGATGTAGGCTTCGGACACGTCTCCATTGCGTAGTTTCCACCTGGAATTCACCTGAGTAGCTTGGTCTGTCGTCAGGCTGGACATGGTACAGCCTTCAGGAATGGGCCTTTGAGAACAATTATTATCATATATCAAACTTCGAGTTATCCGAATTATCTCGAACCTATCGACACAACCGACAAAAGGGACAGACAGGGACCAGGCTATTACTTCGAAACAACAGTTATATCGACATATCAAAGATGAACAAAACGGCGTTTGACGTATCTACATATAGTACACTACGGTTACAACGAAGGGACCACTTCTTTAGTTCGTTATAACCACAGTTCGTTCTTTGTACTTCAACTAAAATATACAACAAGTGGCAGGTAGCAATGAAACAATTCGTATAAATTATGAGTTTTAATGTTGACAAATTAATCTCTCAAATATCATTATGAAGACATATTCACCATTTACCAAGTCACGATTTGTAATGATCCCTGTGATATATCAGGATTGTCAACTGACTGACTGAGTTTGATTTTACGCCGCTTTTAGCAATATTTACCCATTAGGCTACCCCACCGCCCCAGGATTGTCAACAATATGTTTTAAGATATATTTTTTTATAGTAGCAAAAGTGTTTGTGTGTCTACCAAGCCCAAATGATCTTTGGTATAAATGTACCTGAGTTTCAGTGTATCTTGCGTGACCCTCATTAATATATAGTCACCTAGGACAAAGGTGGGTACCCGGTAGAGTTGAATCACTTCTGACAGAACTGGCACTAGACGTCGGTCCACACCTGATAAAGTGAAAGCAGGTTTAATGTAAGAGCCCTGATGCATGCACGCCACTGTACAAGTGCAATAATCTGGATTGCATTGCCTCAAGATTTTCAGTCTGCGTTGAGTGTTTGCTTGTTTGTTTGTTTTTGAACGCCACACAAAAATATTCCAGCTATATGGTGGCGGTCTGTAAATAACCGAGTCTGGATCAGACAATCGAGTGATCAACAGCATGAGGATCGATTTACGCAATTGATATACGATGAAGTGTGTCAACCAACCAAGACATGCCGAAGACCAACTCTAACCCGGATCTTTACGGGTCCCAATGAAGTGAAATGTAAACACAAACGATATGGTGATATGCCTTACATTCAAATCGTTTCCCCTTGGACCAGTCCAGATTGTGTAGAAGGCCTCTCAGTGCTTCGTCGTCAGTAGCGTACAGGTTCACAAGCGGCTCTAGATACTTCAGCTGTTGACAGTCATATGTTATAAACAATTTACCCCTATGGAAATATCAGAACCTTTATCATAGCGAGTGTATCTTGAATTATTTGGAAAGTTTCTGTTGTATTGTAAAAATAGAACCCCTTCATGAATCAACACAAGGGGGGCTAATTGTGAAATGACAACATAACAATTTAGAGGTGTGTGGAAGTTATGTAATTTATTTATCAACTTACCTGCGATTAGCTAAACTGTCATGGACAGGTACAGAGGAACAGAGGCAATGTAGGATAGAAATTAAACATAGTTTAGCCTTGTTATAAGTTAAACATGTTATTTTTACACTGACAAAAACGTGAAATACCTGAATGTCATTGTCTTTCGCCCGAACGACCATCGCCCTGCAATCCGGCCATCTGTCCACAACGAATTCGTAATCTATGATACGGTGTTCCAGTGCGGCTTCCACTTCTCCCACAATCTGAAACGAGAACGGGGCAAAAGACTCAAGTCGTCATCTCTGTTTAAACCATACTCTCCCTCGGTATCGACCTCTTGTTTATGTGACCGGGGAAGCAAATACATCAACGTCACCTTAATCCACCTGTGAGATGTCTTGAGTACCTCCAGCATTTGTGTCAGCTGAGCTTCAACGAGTTTAACCGCCATTTTGGTTACATGATCTTGAGTGACTAGGTCTCTCTTCGTAACGCGCATGTGAGGCATCCTTTCTTATTTACATAATTGTCTGCCGTTATCCTTGTCCTCATTTCTCTCTGTACATTGCCTCACAATCAGAGTTTATAGGTGACTATTTACAGGTGACTATTTCAACTGACTGATATGTTTATCTTGCCGACGTTACGTTACGATCACAGCTGATCATCTTCAGATCGGTGGGGCATTTAACACTGGAAATACGATAACATCGTCTTTTACACGTTATTTCTGCGGCGTCTCACGACAGCCACTCCTTGAATAAAAAAGTATACTCGGCGTTCTTAATGAAGGGTCAAGCTATTGGTAACACTATTTCTTAAAAGTTGTAAAATTTTCGTTTTTCTTTGAAATATATACAACTGAATGTTTTACAAACTTTATGGAAAAACACATCAGGCCGTTGAAATGACATTATTACGTTCTTTAACGTCCGATACATTCTGTTATAAATGGCACATTTTTTATTCAAATTGACAATATGGAACTCCACCTGCCACTTAATGCACGTCCAAGTCGCTCTATCTATGGCTAGTGGAGGACAATACACATGCATTGATGCTTTTTCACTGTCGTTCACTGTTCAGGTACCTGTTTGAAATCGCAGCCTAAAATGAGACGTTTTTGACACTTGCTGAAAGGGGGCAGGCTTATAGGCCTTTTGAAATCTAGTCAAACTCAGCGGCAGGTTACTGTCCGCTTTAATGTGAACCAGAGTGCTATTGGTAGACTGTGGCAGCAGCAGATCTTCAGACAGAACACACTTCAATGTTAACAATGTAAGGATATCCAGGAGCACCGTTCGTCGACGTTTAAGGGCATGGCTTGGGCAGGGACAACTCCTACTGAACGTACTCCACTGCACGTGGTCGGCGGTAATCTTACCTGACAACGAGATTCTGGCTCCTATAGCAGTACGATTCCTGTAAGCTATTCATGGCTTTTATGGTCGACCCTCTTTACTGCAAGAGGACAACGCTAGGCCTCATACGGCCCGGATTGTCACAGTATTCCTTGGAGTGGCCAGCATGCTTGCCAGACCTCAAACCAATTGAGAATGCCTGGGATGAACTCGGTCGGCGTGAGTACACATGTCACCCAGCACCAGTGGAGCTCTCAATGATGACTCCGATGACTCCGCAGAGCTCTAGTAGAGGAATAGTATGAGATTCCGCAAGCTTTCTTTATGACCTTGATAAGGAACATGAAGACAGGGTGTACCTGTGTCTTGGACGCGCGAGGAGGGTACACACGATATTGAATGACCAAGTGATTCATGTTTGTCATTTTAATTTTGGGGGCCTATTCAACTGATGTTTGCCAGTGCTGTTTGAACGTTTTGTCTGTATGTCACGATGTGTCACGTTTGTCAGCACATTAAACATTATTATGACACTTTTAGTGCTTTTATTTCTGAGAAACGTTTCTTTACATGCGCTATATATCATTTGACCCTTTATTAATTACGCTAAGTATACATTTCAGAGTGTCACCAAAACGACTTGCGGTATCGCTTTGAAGTGGACGGCTGTTTTGGCAAGACGTTAGCAAAGTTTTGTTTGTTTAACGCCGCACTCAGCAATATTACAGCTATATGGCAGCTGTCTGTAAATAATCACATCGCGACCAGACAATCCAGTGATCAACGTCAGCGAACAGCAATGTTTTGACAGGCCGGGGAACGTGTCATGATATATAATCACATCCCAACGTGTATGACTTTGTCGGCTTCACCAGACGGGAACAGGGTATGACCAAGACAACTTTTGGTGCTCCTCTGTCCCTGACAAACATGCTCCAGCGAGTGCAGAACACTGCCGCCAGAATCATCTCAAAAGGTCAGAAACGAGACCATATAACACCAATTCTAAGGGATCTACACTGACTTACAGTCTCTCACAGAATCACATTCAAGATCCTTTGCCTAACCTATAAGTGTCTCAACAATCAAGCTCCTTCCTATCTCTCGGACTTACTCAACCACTATCTCGTTAGCCGTTCCCTGCGCTCTGAATCAAAGCAACTCCTCAGTGTGCCTAAAGTCAGAACGACAACTTATGGTCAACGTGCATTTGCCTTTGCCGCCGCCTCATGTTGGAACTCTCTCCCTCACTCACTCACTCTAAGGAACTCTATCAACTTTCAAACGAGCCTTAAAACCCATTTTTCAGACAAGCCTTCTTTCCTGAATCTTCTCTCTCAACTGTTGAGGGACGGTGGGTAGCCTAGTGGTTAAAGCGTTCGCTCGTCACGCCGAACACCCGGGTTCGATTCCCCACATGGGCACAATGTGTGAAGCTCATTTGTGGTGTCCTCCGCCATGATACTGCTGGAATATTGCTAAAAGCGGCGTAAACCCATACTCACTCACTCAACTGTTTTGAGCATGGAACTAGCGCTATACAAATGGACTGTTATGTTACTTGTCCAGGTTCTGTGTGGAGAGAAGAGACCTCTGAAGAAGAAGAACTTGCTGAAGGACGGACTACCGGGTGTTAGATCGAACTGATGGACCATGTGGATCAGGTGCCATGGCTTGTTCATTTAGATTAGTACTGGTAGTGAGTGAGTGAGTGAGTGAGTATGGTTTCTCCGTTTTTAGCAATATTCAATATGGGCTTCACACATTGTACCCATGTGGGAATCGAACCCGGGTCTTCGGCGTGACGAGTGAACGCATTAACCACTAGGCTACTCCACATTCCATTGGTGCGTGTAAATTTTCTAAGTGTGTGATAATGATTCTAGACTACGTTGACTTTTCTGATGATCGATTGTCGCTCACGTGTATTTCCGTCTGCTGGACAAAATAACGATATTTTGGGGAGGCAACCACCTTTTCCGTCCAATAACGTCGTTTATATCGAATGTATAACGAGAAAACTATGTTATCAAGCACCTCCCTCTTCTTGACGGACGTTGTTCTATTTCTCTGATTTCATCGTTCACTCGTGCTATATAACAGGTCTGAGGTTGACACACTGCCGTCAACGCTACGTGGAACACTTCTATGCATGTGGATTGTTTAATGCCTTGTCCAAATTAACAATTCTAGGCATGCCCAATTTCCCGGACTGTTTAATGTAACTATGTGGTACAGGCGACTCGGCGTTTGGTAGAGACGTCTTGTGAATATGGAAAAGGGTTTGGTCAGCTGTATTGGCATCATGTACAGCTGTATTGGCCAAACACGTGGCTATCACAATGATGACCGTTGGAATTTAATCCAAATATTTAGGATAACGCAATTCTCGGGAAGAGCTGAAGTATAGAAAACGTATTATTACATACGGAGTCACATAATTAACAAATATTCAAACTAATATCAAACTGAAACTTGATATTTGCCGGATCTAATCTCGCGCATGACAAGGGCCAGAAGTTTGAAAGTTACATTGTAACACGGTTTCCGTTTTTCGAACTCCATCAAGGCATTCGTGCCATGAAAACACGTACCAAATTTGATTTCCCTATCTAAAACGTTGTTTTTTTTCAGAAAATGTCCCCATCATCTCGGACGGACGGACGTAGCTCAAACCAATACCCTCATCTCGGTACCGAGTTTCCAACCCTGATCGAGTGAGTCGTATAATATTTGTCTAAATATCGATATAATCGAACCTTTTTAGTAAACATTGCTGTCACTAAACAACCGTCTATGAACCAGGAAACTATGACAGGAGATGATAGACTTCCTTGTAGATTGCAATATGTGCATGTTAAACGGCCGTATCTGCAAAAATGATTTTACGTACGTGTCAACTCGTGGTAAGTCAGTTATTGACTATGTGTTTGTGCCTCAGGAGCAGTTGCCTCTATATACAGATTTTTCTGTGCCCTGCATGAGTGACGTGATAAATGAAAGACAATTAGCAACACCCCACGCAATACCTGATCATTCCATTTTAGAATGGGTAGGAGATGTATCTGGATTTGGGGACACTGAGAAAGACAAGGGGCCACAACATAAGGGGGGGCATTTACGGCGATTCAATGTGAAGGATATGCCGGGTGACTTCCTACAAGACGGTGACTCCGAGGCTGTTGTGGCTGCCATAGAACGTATTGAACACAGTCTCTCTACACAGCACGATATCAACTCAGCCTACGACGAATTTGTTTCTTTTGTCACTAAAACCCTTGATGTTGCTTGCCCCATGAAATCGAAACCTAATACTCGTAAGCGAAACAAACACACCGGCAAGTTGAAGTTCATAAATGGTGTCTCAAACGGAGATTGGAGTTAAATGGTGAAAAGTCTAAAATCGTTAATTTTAGTCCCCTATCGCGAAATTGCTCTCAGGTCCAGTTTTCTTGTGGCGATATCCCATTGCATTACACGGAGCACTACAAGTACCTCGGCCTATGGTTTGATGAACATTTGGATTCTAAAATTGCTGTGAATCAACTAGCGAAATCGGCAGGTAGAGCTCTGAGTGCTCTCTGCACTAAGTTTTGTGATGCAGGTGGAATGGCTTACGATGTATTTACAACCCTCTACAATTAGTACAGCCTATCCTCACATATGGAGTGGGTATTTGGGGGCTTTACGAACACAGAGTTATCAATGTAATTCAGAATCGAGCCTGTCGCTTTTTCCTCGGTGTATGTATGTATGTATGTATGTATGTATGTATGTATGTATGTATGTATGTATGTATGTATGTATGTATGTATGTATGTATGTATGTATGTATGTATGTATGTATGTATGTATGTATGTATGTATGTATGTGTGTGTGTGTGTCAGTGTGTCAGTGTGTGTGTGTGTCAGTGTGTATGTATGTATGTATGTGCGCGTGAGTACGTTATTGCGTATGTACGTGTACATGTTTGTGCGAGAATGTCATAGTGTAAGCCTGTGATTGTGTATGTGAGTGCGTGATTGTACGATGTGTGTGAATGCAGGATTGCGTGAGGGGTTGAGTGACTGCATAATTGCGTGTTTGAATGTGAGTGTGCACGTTTACGTCAATATGGTCAAGTGCCTTTTATACCTTTTGTGTGATTAAAATATCATGTTATTAATCTGGAATGTATGTACTGGTGTGTTTTATTTGTATTCTCTTATTTTATTGTATTACTGTGATAATACTTGTGATTGTAGTGTCTCATAGGCCAAATGTCCGGGTGCTTTTTGTGTTTAATGTATGTCTTTAATGTAATGTACTGTATTTTATTGCAAAAGCACGTGACACTTTAATAAACAAAAATTTTCTCTCTCTCTGTGTGATTAAAAATATATAACGCATTTAATCGCTCCCCGCCTGTTCTGGTGCAACTCAGGGAGCGACCGTAGATCAACGCGCTTGATGTCAGTCACAGTCCGAGTGCAGTGTTGAATAAATCAACCTTTTTGTGTGCAATGTAGCTGAGTGGTCTGCGCTTGAAACAATAAACCTATCTATATATAGTCTGTTTGCAGTGAAAACGTACCGATGAATATCACTTTAAACAAAAAAGTAAATCAAATTAAGTGAAAGTAAGATTGCGAATCCTCATAATTTTACCTTGCCAAATGAACATTTAAATCTCAGAATTTTATTCAACTTAGGATAAAAGTTGTTTAACAAACGATCATAGATTCAAATCGCTATTATTGGTTTGTATTACAAGGGGTAAGGGCAGTAGACGGAACAGTGAAACAAATGTACGTGCGGTAGGTGATGAGCGTTAACTCAGACCAACCCTACTTGTTCTCGGTGTTTCATTTCATTCAAGTACATACCCCCTTGTAATACAAACCAATAATAACGATTTGAAACTATGATCGTTTGTTAGAAGCAATAAAGCCTTGACAAAAATTCTTGAAAATTATTCAACTATGAGAGAGAAAAGCCCGATATCTTCTCCAAGTGCAAGGGAGCTAAAATGTGACGTGATCAATACAAACAAAATTATTACAGTTTTATTTCGGATATTCACATGGAAAAAAGTATCGCAACACTTATGATCTTTACTCTCGTATAGCCATATATATTCATATCATCACTAGTTTTTTATATGATTATTTGGACTTTGACTTCATTGACTTTAAACACGTAGGTGCTACGGTCAAAGGTGATCAAACGTCTGTTGCCATCGGTGAGGATGTTGTTGCAGTTGCTGGAGGTTACAGATGTTGACATTCTGCTCGGATTGTGTTTCTTGAGGATTTTATGTCATAACCTTAAACCTGACCGAACTTATTAACGTCATACACCCACCCCACACTACAAAGCGAGTCAATGGTTTGCCATGTTAGCTTCTCTGAATAAACTACAATTTTTCGTGCCTTTTGCCTTTAGATTTGCCATTTTGTTTATTCCTTGGGGTCAATTTACCAAGAAAGGAAGTTAAATTGAGGTTTGGATAAGTCCATTAGATATGGCTAATTATTGATACTATATTTACATATCGATACTATATTTACTTATTGATACTGTATTAACATATTGATACTATATTAACATTTGGATATTAAATTAACACACTGACACTATTAACATTGATACCATATTAACATATTCATATTATATTAACATTGATACTATATTAACACATTGATACTATATTAACATACTGATACTATATTAACATTGACACTATATTAACATATTGATATTATATTAACATTGATACTATATTAACACATTGATACTATATTAACAATTGATAATATATTAACACATTGATTCTACATTAACATATTGATACTATATTAATACATTGATGCTATATTAACACATTGATACTATATGTACATTGATCTATATTAACACATTGATACTATATTTACATTGATACTATATTCCCCACATGGGTACAATGTGTGAAGCGAGTTTCTGGTATCCCCCGCCGTGTTATTGCTGGAAAATTGCTAAAAGCGGCGTAAAGCTATACTCAGTCAGTCAGTCAGTCGGTGAAATGTACCGACGTTTTCTTTCAAATGCACTAGGTAAAAGGTAGTTTTCCTCCAGACACTGGAAAATAAATTCGAAAAGGAGGCCAACTCAAGTCTAGAGTAATTTGGCAAATATATATTGCCTCAACTCAAGGCTGACATTCTGTTCTGAGCTCCTTTTTGGGTTTTATCAATTTTCTCTGCATATATCTGCATCTCCATTGTCACCGATCTCCGTAAACAAATAATGTCCCATAAACGCTGAGTGTGAGCCAATGAACAGGGAGAAATGAGGACAACAGTATGCACATATATAAATAAGGAAGGATACCTCACATGCGCGTTACGAAGAGAGACCAAGTCACTCAAGATCACTTCAACTAAAATGGCGGTTAAACTCGTTGAAACTCAGCTGACACAAATGCTGGAGGTACTCAAGACATCTCACAGGTGGATTAAGGTGACGTTGATGTATTAGCTCACCCGGCTATAGCGCTTTGCATGATCTGTTGTCAGTATCAAGTCCTAATAACTGTGAAAGATACCGGATTGTAACATGAACAAGTCTTCGTCAAAGACGTCGATGCCGAGGGAGAGTATGGTTTATACAGAGAAGATGTCTTGAGTCTTTTGTCCCGTTCTCGTTTCAGATTATGGGAGAAGTGGAAGCCGCACTGGAACACCGTATAACAGATTACGAATTCGTTGTGGACAGATGGCCGGATTGCAGGGCGATGGTTGTTCGTGCGAAGGATAATGACTTGCAGGTATTTCACGGTTTTGTCAGCGTAACCATAACATGTATAACTTATAACATGGTTAAACTATGTGTAATTTCTATCCTACACCGCCTTTATTCCTAGATACCTGTGCATGACAGTTTAGCTATATGAAATAAATTTACAATTGAATAATTTCCCTACACCTGTAAATTGTTATTTTTGTCATTTCACAATTACACGACTTCCTCTAGCTGTGTCATTAGCTGTGACAAAGGTTCTGATATTTCCATTGAGGGGTAAATGGTTTGTAACATATGACTGTCAACAGCTGAAGTATCTAGAGCCGCTTGTGAACCTGTACGCTACTGACGACGAAGCACTGAGAGGCCTTCTACACAACCTGGACTGGTCCAAGGGGATACGATTTGAATGTAAGGCATATAGCCATATCGTTTGTCGTTACATTTCACTTCATTGCGACCCGTGAAGATCCGGGTCAGAGTTGGTCTCCAGCAACCCGTAAGAGGCGACTAACGGGATCAGGTGGTCAGGCTCGCTGACTTGGTTGACACACGTCATCGTATGCCAATTGCGTACATCGATTCTCATGCTGTTGATCACTGGATTGCTTGCCAATGCTTGGTCCAAACTAGATTATTTACAGACCGCCGCCATATATCTGGAATATTGCTGAATAAGCATTAACCAACCAACAAACAACCCTCAACGCAGCCGGGGACAGGAAATCTTAAAGCAAGGTGAACATCGCGATCAAGATCATTGCACTTCACAGTGACGTTCATACATCC
This sequence comes from Haliotis rubra, assembly GCF_003918875.1. Classification (NCBI taxonomy): domain Eukaryota; kingdom Metazoa; phylum Mollusca; class Gastropoda; order Lepetellida; family Haliotidae; genus Haliotis; species Haliotis rubra. Next base: position 674,651 of record NW_025767006.1, read on the forward strand.
GGGGGGCGGTGGGGTAGCCTAGTGGTTAAAGCGTTCGCTCGTCACGCCGAAGACCCGGGTTCGATTCTCCACATGGGCAAAATGTGTGAAGCCCATTTCTGGTGTCCCCCGCCGTGATATTGCTGGAATATTGCTAAAAGCGGCATAAAATCAAACTCACTCACTCATACATCCGGCCTCTCACATGAAACCTGCTTTCTCTTATCAGGTGTGGAACGACGTCTAGTGCCAGTTCTGTCAGAAGTGATTCAACTCTACCGGGTACCCACATTTCTCCACACTGACTGTACGTTAATGAGGGTCACGCACGATACACTGAAACTCAGGTACATTTATACCAAAGATCATCTAGACAAACGTACAAACACTTTTGCTACTTTATTAAAAAACAACTTAAAACATATTGTTGACAATCCTGATATATCACAGTCTTCATTACAAATCGTGATATGCTAAATGGTGAATCTGTCTTCATAATGAAGTTTCAGAGATAAAATTGTCAACATTAAATTATAACGTCTTTAAATTTAGATCTATAGTAAACTTCGTTCTATAGGTGTCGGCCCGGGAAAGCGAAATTTCAATATTCCCTATTCCCGGTAAAGCGAAAACCAAAGTTGTGCTAGAAGTGCCGCGAAAGCGAATTGCTATGAAAACATCGGATTACCGTACTTCAGATTAGCGCGCGACCCCAAAACTCGTTCTGTGAGCCGCTAACTGAGATACAGTTTCAGTTGTTGCAAGTTTCAGCACGTACGTGACCCTACTTAATTATAGCTTTATTAATTCATGTAATGAATTATGATCATTGTTAAAAGAATCTTAATGTTCCTGGCCGAATTTGTCAAAGTTCCGTCAACTTTTTTTCAAGGAAAATATCCTCTCAAAATGTATCCAAGTTCATTAAGATTGTTTGTAAACACTTTAATTGACGTGTCATTTAGTCATCTTGTTGTACATTTTCTATGTACTCCTTTGTTATACTCATGTGCCACCGATATCTGTTTTCCCGCGTGAGCGGTCATCTCATTGTGAACTACCTGAGGGAAGGTGATCTGTATCATAAATTGTAACTATGTAATGTGAATAACGAAATGCGTGCTTTTGAATTTAGTGCTATGACATTTCCTGTTTTTAAATAACAATGTCATGAATAAATATGTTTTACTATAAAACTCATTTAAAATGTTCATGAATGCAGACTTGATTTCGTCACTATATGGCTGGAATAATGCCGATGTGACGTAAAGCCCAACTCAACTCAACCTTTCTGGCACTCCACGACCAAACATTAGAAGTAGCGTTTATTATCCCCTCAAAGGCTAGAAATCTCCTTATTCCTATCGATTGTTTGTGTAGATGTTTTGACTGCATGATCCTACCTATCATGTTATATGGTTGCGAGGTGTGGGAAGATTCAAATATAGACATTTTAGAAAATGTTCACAGGTTATTTATTCATGAATTCTGTCCCGAAACTACGCAAGAGTACACCATCCTAAATGCTCTACGGAGAGACTGGACGAATTCCTTTCTCTGTATATATTAAAAAGTGAATAATTTCAGTTTGGTTTAACTTGCTACTAATGTACATCAAAATAAAATGTCAGTTATAATTCACAATGTTTTATCACAAATGCTAGAAAATAATATGTAAAGCTTCACCATGGCTTGCTAATGTTAAACGTATTTATTTATTTATTAAATTTCTACCATGACTACGGTATCAGACGACGACTCACGTTTCTTTGTTTTTCCTGTGCATTGAGAGTCCCGGGAACGCTAAACGCTAAATTCAGTGTTCACTGTAGCTAGACCGATCCCGCGACACCTAAATTGAGGAGGTTTGGTCCAGATTTCGCTTTCCCGGGCCATAACCGTTTTATAACGAACACGCTTGTACCGAAATGACAGATATTACGAACGGCGTCACTGCTACATGCCACTTGCTGGATATTTTAATCAAAGTACGAACAACGAACTGTGGTTATAACGAACTAAAGAAGTGGTCCCTTTGAGTACGTTATTACCGTGGTTTACAATAATTATTTAGATGGACGGATAACTCGAAGTTTGCAAATATATGAAAATCATTTTTCCTAAAGGCCCATTCCTGAGGGCTGTACCATGTCCAGCCTAACGGCAGATCAAGCTAGTCAGGTGAATTCCAGGTGGGTACTACGCAATGGAGACGTGTCCGAAGCCTACATCAAGCACTTAATAACCACACTTCCTTCCACGTGTCTGTACAACCGGGAGGGGGCGCTGCTAGGATACGCCCTCACCTATCACTACGGGTGTCTGGGGGTGCTGTACGTGCTGGAAGAACACCGAGGCAATGGGTACGGAAAGGTGGCCATGTCCCAGCTCGCTCTAAAACATCTGCAAAAAGAAAGAGGTGTTTGTCATGATACAACGTGTCAATGTAGCGTCTATCAAGATGCATGAGGCCATTGGGTTTGAGATAATTCCAGATGCGTCATTTGATTGGATATTTTGTGATGACTAAAATGCATATCAAGGATCTGTCAGTCTGTTTCTCAAACATTACAGACTGCACGTATGTGCATCTGTGATTGGACATAGTCAAATAAAGTCATACTAAATTCAAAACGGCTTCTCTCTTTGTAATTACAAAAAAATACAAGCTCGATTTTACGAAGGAACACATTTCAAAATGGCAACGGAAATTGTATGAATGGATCAGTGAAAATTAGGAGATAATCCTATTGTGTTTACATTTTGGAAGTGATTATAGTTGGTTGAACGCTGCTAAATGTCATTTAAAACCGAACGCGTTAGCCTGAGGTTTTAAATGAAACATTTAGCACAAACACAATAGGTAAACACAATAGGATTATCTCCATTCTACCATGACATATGCACCATGAATAAAACGCGTTTTAAATATGCACTCATTACCCTTGCGTAGTGTTTTGACACTACTGCGGATAGAGCCTTCTAAATGGTTTCGCCCATACTCGGGGTGAAACAGGAAAAAGAAACAATTTACATAGTGTCAAATGTTTTAATTATTTCCACAACGACGTTTTCTTCAAATACATTGCAAGTTGCAACATCTGTACTGGCATTCTACTTCTTATGTTATGGACAACTTTAATGGAATGAGTTATGTAATAAGGAACACCCCTCTAACTTCAAAAATAGATTCGTCTGGTTTGACCTTCGTTCTGACGTCATTGGCGCGTGCCAATGAACGTGCTGTTCTGGATGCGTGTCAGTGCTTTGCTTAGTTCCGAAAGTAGTTATTTATGACAACCTGACTGTTGTCAATTTTGAAAAGACCAGACATCAAAGACGAAGATGCAGTGATTGTGTGATTCGACTTTCATACCAGGTTGGGTCAATATTTTCCTCCATATCAAAGAAATCGCTGAGGTCAAACGTAACAGTTTCAGACGACATGTTTGTTTGGTAACCCCCCATTACCCCTACATGCCACTACCCCTACAGCTTATAACAACATAGTTTACGGTCTGTTGCACTGTTAATCCCCTGCCTGTTACCTATTCCATACAATGGACTAATCCACTTAAGAGACATAACAACACACAACTAATTGAAATATTGAAATAAGTTATATTTTACAGTTTTATACCGTGTCTCTTCGGCCTATTGAGGCCCTGCATAATCTATTTTATCTTTGTATATTTATTGTCTGTATACCTTGTAATTTTATGCGTGACACGTTAATAAACAATTCATTCATTCACTAAAAGATAGAGAGAATGATTTTATTGAAGGTTGATATCATTTGTCATCATCAAGATTTTAATAAGGATTAACAATAATTTGTCATCATGATTAATTGATGAACATTAACAATTAATTGTTAACATTCAATGTACATAGTACAGTGTTGATACCCATAGTACAGTGTTGATACTAAACCCCTTTAAATAGAAATATGATTTTTGTCTTAATTCCGTGTATTTTTTGCATGTAAAGAAATAATGCACAGCATTTTCGACTGGATGTCCACATGGGCACGAGGGGCTGTCGATGATGTCTAAACCTATCAGCATTCAAATCAAATCAGTTTAGATCAAAAATAATAGTTTTGTTATATTGTCTTAATATCGAGTTTTTGAATCGGGATAAAGTATCAATATTTTGAATTTCAGAACTTAAGGAATTCCATAGTTTTATCGTATCAGGTAAAAATGATCTGGCATATGTCGTCGGTAAGATGAAAGATTTGTAGATAATTTCTAAACTTATAATCGATATTTTAAACTTCTTGAACATTTAATCAGTGGGCTAACTTTCTTTTCATAGAGTTTATGTGGATATCCCAGTAAAAGTTATTTTGAAGGGTCAAGCCTGGATGATTATGATTATCTACGTCTAGATTATCACACCGTTCATTGTAAGATCAGGTTTAATGCTTCTATTTAGTTTTCTACTGAACTGTATTGAATTTGTTTTGTTAGGATTGAATGAAACCTTCCATTCTTTGGCCCAATTTGAAATTCCTAATAAGTCCTTATTTAAACAGTCTGCAGCTATGTCAGGATCATCAATTATAACGTATAGAGACGTGTCGTCTAATATTACTAGCAATATCATCTACAATATCATTAATATATATTATGAACATTAGGGGTCCTAAGACTGGGGTCTCAATATTACTGTGTATCTTTCATCCTGGCAATAAAACAACATAATTTCAACATTTAACAACCTACATACTATCCAATTTGTAAAATTGTTCTACTCACTAGAGGTTTATCTTTCATCATGAAACTAAAACAACATTTAGCTAATCCCAAATTTCCTTGACACAAGACACTAAACAACAGATTAATCCCTCCCTTGATCTCATCTGTATACTCTATGCACTAACCCCTCCCTTGATCTCATCTGTATACTCTATGCACTAACCCCTCCCTTGATCTCATCTGTATACTCTATGCACTAACCCCTCCCTTGATCTCATCTGTATACTCTATGCACTAACCCCTCCCTTGATCTCATCTGTATGCTCTATGCACTTACCCCTCCCTTGATCTCATCTGTATACTCTGTGCACTAATCTCTCCTTGGGTCAGTCCATTATGCCAGCCAGGTAAATGCCGTCTTTTGTTTTAACTAATTGCAGGGGTACTGGGGTGTAGGGGTAATGGCATGTAGGGGTTATGGGGTACAACCGTTTGTTTACCTTTGTAAGGGTTAATGAGTGCAAAATATTCCTACGCGCAGTGAACCGGCTCTCAGAAGTGGTTATTGAACATTTTTCACTTCTAATTTTTTAGTAACAGCCAATCAAAAACGAACATACTTAAATGTCATGGTAGAATCATCGATGACCCAGGGTGTTAGCAAAATGGGTAAAGATGCCCTGTCCTGTCGGTATAATTGTTTAGACCGTATTATACTGTGGAATATATTGAACATATGTACATGAGAAACGGAAGACATGAACTAATTCGTTTCATGCTTTGTAGAACTTGCATAATGAGAGTAGTAGGGCCTAGATAGGTTTACTGTTTCTAGCAGCAGACCACTCATGATCAGCTGCATGGTACACAAATTGTTTATTTATTGTTTAACGCCGCAATTGGACTCTGACTGACATCAAGCGCATTGATCTACGATCGATCCCTGAGTTGCACCAAAACAGACGGGGAGCAATTTAATGAGTATCATATTTTTAATCCCAGATACGGGATTCTCAGCCTGTTGTGTGGAAGCTTCAATCACAGGGTTGCCCAACGATTGTATGTGGGCAACTTCGATTGTGATATATAGAGGATACTAACCGACCTTCTGTGTAATACCATATTTATTAAACGAGTTAATGATTTGGTATCAAACGAGCGAAAGCGAGTTTTATGTAAATGGTATTTCACGGAAGCGAGTTTAGTATTCTGTTTATTACTCTCCAACTTAAACTGACAGAAACTGGCTACAGTGTGATGACTCTCAGCTTTCCGCGAGTCAAGCAAGGTCTAATTAATACCATTGTGGCAGAGGTATTAGCATTGTGACGTCATAACTGTTAAACCATTATGACGTCATAGTCCGGCATCACGTGATGTTATTACACAATGTGTAATAACATTGTAGATTTATTAAACAGTGATATCTTCAACCGGTGAGTAATAAATACAAAAGCTACATTGCTTCGAGGCTTTCTAAATATGCGGACAGTACACTGAGGACGCCATTTTGTTATTTACATTTTTTAGAAATTATCATTTAAACTATTAATTATTACCTTAGAGACTTGTGCAAGTGTTCTATGTCACGTATATGTCTGTGTTCAACATTAGACAAAGGCTTTGGGGTCTATTTTGCAAAATCATTAGAAACGATGATAGTTTCACCATCTGAAACATGTGTGTTTTCTGTTCTGTTAAATCAGTAATTAATATCCAGATGCAACTTATCTCAACCATAATATGGTTCAGTTACGTATTTGAATGCAACTTCATTAACACATTATTGGAATAACCATATTATCTTATCCATATATAACTATGTACAGAACAAACATTTAATATACATTGCATATAGCTGCCGACAACAAACCACTAGCCGAATGACACAAAGCTGGTGCACACTGTTATGACATACTAGTATTGGGTTACGTTCATGTCATAGGAAGCGTCTAGCCCTGAGCAACAACGACGAATTCAGTGCTTTCCAGACCTAAGTCAGATGCTATGGACGCATGGTTGTGTGTGTGCGTGAGCACGCACGTGAGCGCGCGTGCCTGTGTTGGGGTACAGATTTAAAATAGTGAGTGAGTATGGTTTTACGCCACTTTTAACAATATTCCAACATCACGACAGGAGACGCCAGAAATGGGCTTTAAACATTGTGCCCATGTGTAAAACCGAACCCGGGTCTTCAGCGTGACAAGCGAATGCTTTAACCACCGGACCACGTAGTGCACATACTTGACACATGACTCGACCTAAGATGTCCGAGTGTGGCAGTGTTGGTGAAGAACTGCGGTTTTAAAGAATTTAAATATTGACCCCTTTTATTTCGTTATGGTCGTAGTTTATTGTATTATGTACACGGGCAATTCAATCAATCTTTATTTCAGTACTTAAAAAGGCCACAGGCCTGTAGTACATTTAGAATTTACATGAGTAGATAGAAGTCATTTTTAAATTCTTTCTGCAACAATACTTTTTCTTAATCTCATAGCGAAATAGATGTACATTGCCAGATTCTGTAATATTGATGTGGTAGTATCTGTTAATAGCGAAATTAATGTTCTTACACTTGGATGCTCATAATAGTATGGCTTTAGGTATTTTGTTCGTAGAGTCGTATAAACAGGACAGATTAGAAGGAAATGTAGTTCATCCTCAACAGTACTCATGTTACATAACTGACATATTCTGTTTTCTCTTTGTATACCTGCATACCTGCCAGTTTCAATAAATAATTCATGGGAAGAGCAACGAAAACGAGAGAGAGAGCTATACGGAACTTCTTTACGCCGATTTTTGCTAAATAGTCTTCAAAACGTATGTCCGATTTCCACTGATTATAGTATAAACATTTTGTGGATAGAAGTAGTGATTCCGACCAAGACTGGAAATAGATATCTTTCATTCTTTGTGTAAATGATATGATAAAATTGGTATGCAACTGAACATTGTGAACACACCACACATAACTATAACCAGTTTTGTACAACAACTCCCTAATGTCACCCACCCAATTTCTTTTCCCATTTTCGTCATACAATTTCATCATATCGTAACATTTGTTCGGAAACCTATGGCATGGCATATGCAATAATCTTACCCAATACTTTATGGCTTTAATGGAAGAGTATATAAACAAGGGGAATCTACCTAATACTCCGTAAACCATCCTATTACATGTGTTCGGTTTTACACCAAGAAACTTTTTGCATGCATATAAATGAACTCTTTCAATACTGTCATATTGTTGTAATCCCCATATTTCAGAACCATATAGAAGTATTGGACTTATCTTCATATCGAATATTTTAAAGAATGTGTTAAAGGACATTTCACCCAACGATCTCATATTTTTTACAAACACCGATTAAGATTTTCAAGGCTTGTGCCTACGCTTGTTTTGTGTGTTTGGACCAGGAAAGACTATTACACACATATACATCAAGATACTTATAAACACTGGTAGTTTTGAGTAGTTGCCCTTTATAATACTATTTTTCTAATTTAGTGAGCTTTCCACCTTTCTTAAAGACGATAATTTTGGTTTTGTCTCTGTTTACACACAATTTATATTGGTCAGAAAATTTGTCTAATTCATCTATTTGTTTCTGTAAACCGCTAACAGTACTAGAGAATAGTAGAATATCATCGGCAAAGAGTAGCAGAAATAGTTGTATTGTATCTGGGTGTAGTTGAATCCCATTCGTACATGTGTCACATATTTGTATTGCTAATTCATTAATGAAAAACGTAAAAAGGAAAGGGCTTAAAATACAGCCTTGTCTAACACCTAGTTCACTAATGAAAGGTTCAGATAATTCATGCTGATTCCTTACACACACTTTAACAGTTTCGTATATACTCTTCAACACTTATTCATTTTACTACTAAGACCGTGCGATTGTAGCAGTCTCCATAGTTTATCCCGCTGCACAGAATCGAAAGCCTTTGCAAAATCAACCAATAGAGCGTAGAACTTTCCACCTTTTGAGCTTATGTATCTTTGTATTAGGCTATACAGTATAAAGATATTATCTGTTGTTGTATATCCCTCCCTGGAGCCCGCTTGACCCTCGTATATCTGATCCATGACGTCAGTCCATTTAACTAATCTTTTGTTGATAATGTAAGTAAATAACTTGCCAAATATACTAAGTAGAGTTATTCCACGGTAGTTATTGGTATCTTTAGGGTCACCCTGTTTATAGACTGGAACAAGAATGCCACCTGACCAAGATTCAGGAAAGTTCCCAGTGTCGAGGATAATATTGAAAATAAGCTCAAGATATGGAAGTAAAAGATCAGATGAATGTTTGAAAAATTCCGGGAGGATGTTGTCTACTCCTGGTGACTTATGACACTTTAGATGCTGTATACTGTTAAGTATTTCATCTCTACTTATTGGGGCATCCAATATGTCGGTGGCTACACCTGTAATATGAGAAGACTCAGTATCGTTCACATAGTCTTGTCTATTTGGATCTGGGTTGTTATCAGAGGTAGAGAATAATGACTGAAAGTAATTAAACCATTCGTCGATTTCAATGTTATTCTTTTGGCTTTTCTTAGGATTTAGTGGTTCAAGTTCATACCAGAATTTTTTGGCATCATTTATATTATTTTCTAGGTTTTTTCTTTTCTGTTCCATAAATGCCTTTCTCTTTTCCTTGCAGGTTGTATTATATCTGTTTCTAGCTTTGTGATATCTCTCCAGGGATTGCAAGGTTTTATCTTTTCGGAAGGAGTTAAGACATTTACACCGTTCTTTTTTTAAATGATTCCATTCTTCATCATACCAGATATTAGTATTATGTTTTTCTGAAAAGGGGCGTATCCGTCTTTTCATATCAAAAGCAGCTAGACACAATGCTTCTACGACATAATCTACACATTGACTTATATCAGTGAATGCTACATCAACAGATTTATCAAATAAGTCTTGTATATCATCCGATAGTAGATTATTTCTGAATTGCAACAACATCTTGCTATTCCAAACAAATTTGTATGCTTCTTGATCAGATTTATATTTACCACTCATAGTCTTTGGCTGTACTGGTGGGTGATGCGCACGTAAATCTAAGGTTAACGGGAGGTGAGAGGACTCTGCTTTAGTGGGTATAGCAAAATCTAGCACTTTGTCAAATAAATGTGCAGAAGCTAAGACATAGTCTATGACGCTTGTGCCATTTGTACCTATAAATGTAAAATCCCCTAATTTAAATTCTTTACCACATCTGCCATTCACAATATGTATATTTAAAATGCTACATAAATCTAAGAAGCATTAGTTATTAGGCATTAATTAGTTACCCCAAAGTGTCGATGGTCACTGATCGAATATCTGTCTCATTAACGTTTGCCACGTCAAATAATGTTACACAATTGCTGAAACGATATTTTAGCAAGAAACTCAAATATAACGCTTTTTAAAAAAAAATATATAAGTTTTAAAGTTAATTGTGACTCCAGGAGGAAATTTCCAGCATCGAAAGCAACTCGCTTCAAAGATTCATTTGAACATGAAACTCAAGTCCAGTGTAATTACCCAGATAGAGTCCGTTTGGGTTCAAATGAGAACGACAAATGATTAAATAAGACGAAATTGGGATGAGTGCACAAAACATCAATAAGACACATGGTCCTGAAACTTCTGTACACAACAGGATCTGAAATCTGACGTTTTTTTGATCGATCACGGAAAAATCATCATATCATGTAATATTGTGCTATTATCACGCCTCGAACCAGGGGCTGATAAAACAGCGCCTGATTGGCTGGGGTCATCTCACCTGGCTGTGCTGAGCTGCACCTGAATGTGTGCTGGTACTGTTCCACCAGCCGTTTGTCACCCCTTGGTGGATTCCAGAAAGGCCTTTCATCTTGTCACACGAGCTTTGTTGTCCAGGAAACCACCACTATCTAGACATATCCGATGTTGTAAACATGCTTCCTCGACAGCCCCAAGGCTGCTATACAAACTTCACAAGCTTGGCATACACAGTGCATTATGGATAGTCACTGACAACATGTACAAATCCATGACAAGCTGTGTAGCTACCAACAATGAGAGATCATACTGGTTCCAACTTCACAGAGGGGTGTGGCAAGGAAGTGTGATGTCTCCCAAAGTCTACTTGCTCTATATACACGCACTGCGTCGGCGCCTAGACCAGAGTAAGAAAGGGGCTATGGTTATGGATCTACACGTCGTAGACCCACACAAGCGGACGATATTGCCCTCCTGAGCCCAATCAAGTCCAACCTGCAGCATATGGTCGACAACTGCCAGGAATACAGCTCCCTGTGGAGGTTTACCTTCTCCCCAACAGTTCCTGCAGTTTGGAAAGAAAAACAAAAGTAAACCAGAGATAAAGCTCTACCATGATGTTGTGCCCCCGGCTACAGAGATTAAAAATGTTGGAAATATTCTTGACGCCCAATTCAACTCCTGGGAAAGAACATTAGACAGCTGTTCCAAGTTAAAGTCATCCATCATGGTGCTCACCAAATCAGGCTGTCATGCAAAAGGCCTAAACCCTTTGACATCATCAAAACTCCTACGCTCAGTATGCCTCCCGAAAGCTCTATTTGGATGTGAACTTGGGAATAGCATCTCACGCCCAGAAATCTTTGCTTTAGAAAGGGCTTAGGGGTTCGCTCTGAAGCTGGTCCAAGGGTTACCACGACACACAAGAACGGATATATGCAGTGCATTTCTAGGATGGTCATCGCTAGAGTCGCACATTGATGAGAAGAAGCTGCTCTTCTTTGGACAAATGTGCAACAACCAGAAACATCAGCTGTATAGGGCCCATTGAGCTTAGTGTCAGGCTCCATGAGAACCAGGATGTGGACGTTGTCACCTGCCTGCTGCCCTGCACACCACCAATCACATCAGACCAACAGACATGCGAACTTTTTGCAAAGACTGTGATAAAATATCTTTACCCACTTATAAAAATCTCAAACCAACGCTCTTAAATTACAATCCTCACGTAATGCATGCTTTTATGCCAATGTTTATTGTGTAAATACTTAAACGTCATAGTACGTATTATGTACCAAACTCTCCCTTGGAGAAATAAAAGTATATATGTACATGTGTTCAATATATTCCACAGTTAGATACGTACTTACAGTCTCTCTGGGTCAAAATGAAACCGATGAATCACAATCTAACTCCAAATCGGTTCATGATCAAACAATCCTTTCAACGCAGAATGTAATGAAAACATCAGACCAGCTCCTGAAAAAAGTTTCATAAAGTTTGTCTCCCAAATAAAAAAGTTACTTTACAAGCTATCATCATTTTGTTTAGAATTTCCGTGTAAAGTTTTACGAGGGTAAGGTAACAGTAAACTGTTGTAGGAACATCCTCAAGGGCGGGAAACACGTGTAACTGTGACGTTTCATCAAGCATAGCCAATCGAGTTATTGACACGGTGCATGAACAATGAAATTCACCTTTGACATCAAGTAGTTTATTATCTTTTTTAAAGGCGAAAGTGAAAAGGGTCGCCTTAAACATGCCCTATGTAAATTTGTTCAACGCACTGCATGTGCAGTTGGGTTGTCTGAAAGACAATTGAAAACTTTATTGAGACAACCGAGTCAGGCACAACTGAGGGGGTTGTATCAAAAACTCCACTTTTGAAAGTTGACACACTTGACTGTTTTCAGAAAGAGTTAGTAAAAAATGCTATTAGAAGGCTTTATGGCAAAAATATATTGATTTCCTTTCCTTATGCATTTTGCAAAAACACATGGATACAGAACATTCGTTGACTATATGTAAATATCAGTTACAGAAACTTTTGCATGAATTTGGGTTTCGTTACAAAGAGGTAAGTGGGGAAAACAGGCGGGTGCTTTGTGAAAGAGCTGACATCGTGCGATTACGCAACACATACTTGCGCACTATCAGACAAAAATGTCAAGAAGGATTCGAACCAGTGTTTTTTGGACGAAACATGGGTGAACGTCGGCCACACTGCAAGCAAACAATGGGTAGATAGCTCCTCTACAGAACCATGTAACAGGAAACTGCTTTTGGGCAAGGGTGAGCGACACATTGTGTTAAACGCAGGTTGTAAAAGTGTGGGGTTTCTGCCTGATTGTTCACTCGTGTTCAAGGCGAAATCCAGACAACAGAGATATCCACACTGAAATGAATGGGGAAGTTTTCTGGGTGGGTGAAAAAACAACTGGTACCAGCACATCCTCAGAAAAGTTTAGTTGTTATGGACAACGCTCCACATCATAGTGTGCAGGATCCAGATGCAAAAGATCCAACATCCAACAGCAGTGATTACACAAGGCCAGTTAGAAAGTGGTCAAATGTAACATATGATATATACTGAACATCACATGACAACAACAAAAGTCATGCACAACACACACGAAAAGCACAAATTGCATGCGTAAAACATGCTGATTAGGGGTATAAATGACCGTCGGAAAAAAAAACGTTCTCATTTTAGCTGTACCTCCGCAAGTAAAGTTTGCAATGCCAAGATTGTCACCAGAGGAACGAGAACGGGCGTTGGGCATGTTGCAGGTGTCGACACCTTTATGTTGGACCCATCCTGACTGATAGACATAGCCGTGAACGCCGACGATTGGCTGAACAGCATCGTTTGTGGTTGTTACGACGTTGGCATGGTGTTGTGTTCTCCGACGAGTTACGTTTTCACTTGCGAAATGCTGACGGGCGTCTACGGGTATGGCGTCGACGGGGAGAACGTTACCATCAGGACTGTGTTGTGCAAACGGATCGGTGGGGTGGAGGAAGCATTATGGTGTGGGGAGATTTCAGTTATCATCACAAAACTGCTCTGGTTGTTTGTCGTGGCAGAGTGAATGCCCTTTACTAGCGTGACACCATTCTTCAGAACAACGTCGATCCCTTCTTTAACCAACATCAAAATCTGCACACATTCCAGCAGGACAATGCTCGAGCGCACACTGCACGTGTTGCAACACAGTTTCTGGCAAACAACAACATTCCTCTACTTCCATGGCCTGCATTGTCACCAGATTTGTCTCCCATTGAACACTTGTGGGATTACATCGGCCAACGCCTCTCACGTCGCCCACAGATCAACAACCTTGGGGAACAAGAGTGGAATGCATTGCCTCAAAACATTATTCAGAGACTTATCTGTTCAATGAGGAGACCTTGCACAGCTTGTGTTGCTGCTAACGGTGGTCATACACGTTACTGACTTTCCAATTTGACTCCATCTTTCTTTTTGTCAGCTGAATTAAAACTTCACTGTTCTGCTGGATTGGTTCTTGTTTCTTTTCTTTACCAATCATTGGACTACAAAAGAATGTAAAATTTACACCGATTGCTCATTTATGCTCTTGGATATCCAAACTAATACAGGTGGTGCGTTTTCAATGATGTTCAGTATATTTGGGATTGCACTTTCTTAGTAAAGTACAAATTCTAGTACTTTTGTTGGGTTGAGTCCCATCCGGGATTCGAACCCACACCCTCAGAGTCAGGCACCTAATCGCCAGCACACAAAGTAAGCCGCCTAACCCGCTCAGCCACCGCGGCTTCCACAAAAGTGGAAGTCGGACAACTGGTAGTCATGTTCATGAAGCGTTATGTTTATCGCCTCGCCATCTCAATCAAACAGAATATATCTAGGGTATCATAATATCTGATGTGGTTCGCAACAGTACCACGTTCCAACTAAAATAACACCAGCAATCTGGCAAAACCATGTACAGAAAGTTGAAAATGAAATAGAGAATCAGTTCTAGATAAAAAGTGGTTTAGATTATGCCACCATTCAACCAGTCATCGTAAGTGTACAATCTAAGAGCAGTGAAAGTGAATCAGGAATTTCCTCAGAATCCAGTCCGGAAGACTTTGGATACAACCCCTAAATGTTGACATCCTACGTAGCACGTGCTTCCCGCCCTTGAGGCTGTTCCTGCAACAGTTTACTGTTACCTTACCCTTGTGATACTTCACACGGTGAGGTGAGGTAAACTTTGGTTTAATGTCGTGCTTGAGAATATTTCGCTTATATGACGACGTGCTTGCGTGTGTATGTGTATGTGTGGCTGCTTGTACTAGCCCAGACTGAAGCTGGTTTTATGCCGCAGTGAAGCATAAATTCCCCACTCAGACTCCGAGCCGACAAGTCCTTGTTGTACCCATTATTGCCGAGCGCCAGGCAGGGACCAACAAGTACCATATTTTAACGTCTTTTGGTATGACGCAGTCGGGGATCGAACCCGCGACCTTCCGCTCCCCGGGCGGACGCTCTAACCACTACACCACGGAGGCGGTCTAACTTCACACGGAAAATCAAAACAAAATGATGATAGTTTGTTAAGTAATTTGTTTTGTTTTGGAGACAAGCGTTATGGAGACATTCTAAATGAATGTTTGATCATGAACCGATTTGGTGTTAGATTGTGATTCATCGAGGGGCGGTGGGGTAGCCTAGTGGTTAAAGCGTTGGCTCGTCACGCCGAAGACCCGGGTTCGAATCCCCACATGGGTACAATGTGTGAAGCCCATTCTGGTGTCCCCCGCCGTGATGTTGCTGGAATATTGCTAAAAGCGGCGTAAAACCAAACTCAGTCAGTCAGTCAGTCAGTCAGTGATTCATCGATATCATGTTTACCGAAACAGGCTATACCATTATATCGACAGGACAGGGCATGACAACCCTTCCCGCTAACACCTGGTGTCACCCTGCTGATTGTCACTGATCCATTCATACAATTTCCACCGCTATTTTGAAATGTGTTTCGTCGGATAATCGATATTCTTTATCAACAAAGAGAAAAGCCGTTTTGAATTCAGTATGTCTTTATTTGACTCTCTCCAATCACAGATGCACATACGTGCATTCTGTATTGTTTGAGTAACAGACTGACAGATCCTTGATATGCACTTTAGTCATCACAAAATATCCAATCAAATGACGTATCTGGAATAACCTCAAACCCAATGGCTTCGTGCATCTTGATAGACGCTACATTGACACATTGTATCATGACAAACACCTCTTTCTTTTTCTGCAGATGTTTTAGAGCGAGCTGGGACATGGCAACCTTTCCGTACCCATTGCCTCGGTGTTCTTCCAGCACGTACAGCACCCCCAGACACCCGTAGTGATAGGTGAGGGCGTATCCTAGCAGCGCCCCCTCCCGGTTGTACAGACACGTGGAAGGAAGTGTGGTTATTAAGTGCTTGATGTAGGCTTCGGACACGTCCCCACTGCGTAGTACCCACTTGGAATTCACCCGAGTAACTTGGTCTGTTGCTAGGCTGGACATGGTACAGCCCTCAGGAATGGGCCTTTGACAACAATGATTATCATATATTCGCAAACTTCGAGTTATCCGAATTGTCTAGAACCTATCGACATAACCGATAAAAAAGGACATGCAGGGACCAAGCTTTTACTTCGAGAGAACAGTTCGACACATCAAAGATGAACAAAACGGCGTTTGACGTATCTACATATAGTAAACTGCGGTTATAACGAATTCAAAGGGACCACATCTTTAGTTCGTTATAACCATAGTTTGTTCTAAGCACTTCGATTAAAATATGCAGCAAGTGGCAGGTAGCAATAAAACAGTTCGCAATATCATTTCGTTATAAGTGCGTTCGCTATAAAACTTAGTTTACTATTTAAATTTAAAGACCTTTTGAATTTTAATGCTGACAGTTGTATCTCTGAAGCATCATTATGAAGACAGATTTACCATTTACCCTGTCACGGTTAGTATTAATAGATCAGAATTGTCAACAATATGTTTTAAGAGGCTACGCCTACCAAGCTCAAGTGATCTTTGGTATAAATATACCTGAGCTTCAGTGTATGTTGCGTGACCCTCAGGAACGTAAGGTCAGTGTGGTGAGAGGTGGGTACCCGGTAGAGTTGAATCACTTCTGACAGAACTGGCACTAGACGTCGGTCCACACCTGATAAAGTGAAAGCAGGTTTCATATATGAGGCCTGTTGTATGCACGTGACTGTAAAAAATGCAATAATCTAGATAGCAATATTAAACGCCATTTCACCATGCCTCAAGATTCTCGCGAATGAAATTGTTATTTCATGGAATATGTAACTGAGCCACAACATAAGAGGTGAGAGGGGAGCGTCACAAGCAGGTTCACATGGTCAGTAGCGAGTGTGTCCACCTGTTGCATTGATGCAGGCATTGCATCCTCGCATCATTGAGGCCACTAAACGTCGGCGAAAGTCCTCGGGAAGATCATTCCATATCCAAGGATCCATATCCACTTATATCCGTCGTACACATTGCTACATTTCACCCTAGTGGGTGACAAATCAGATGATCTTGCGGTCCAAGGTAGCACATTAACATTATTCTGAATAGGATAAGGCTGTACAAGTCAAACAGCGTGTAGTCTGGCGTTATTGTGTTGAAAAGTTACTCCATGGAGGTTCTGTGCCCAAAAAGGTATCCCAGTCAAGCAAGTTTTCCCCCCAATCAAGATCATTGGCGTTCTTGCTGGAACTGTTATCCCACCCAAAAGCATGACGCCCACACCTCCAAAACGACCCCCTTCGAGAACACATGGCCTCATTTAGATATGTGTGGTTTTTCACCATACATATCAGAAGGTTTAAAATATAACATGAAGCGCAATAAAAGCGCCATAAAAGTGACGGAATGGACACAGAGGTATAATTGTATACAGAGATGTGAACACAAGATCAGCATGATGTAAAATATTTCGTACGTATTTCGTAGTTAAAAATATGTATTTAGCAAGGTTGTTTATATCAATATTATTTTGAGAAGTAAACAGTAGGGCTAAGTTGTTTTCAGAGGAATATACATAATAAAAACGTGGTATGAGAGATGCTCTCAGATCTTGATACAACGGACATTTAAGGGAAAAATTCTATTCGGATTAGGAATAACTCACAAGGGACAAAGACGTTCGTTTCGTGCAAGATTTAAACGGCTTCCATATTCAATCATTAACATATGATTTGAACAGCGCAATCTACAAAGGGTAATACAATATACCATCACATTTACAATATTCTTCTGACAGTCATTTTTAACTGTCTGACAAAATATAGTTTAGTATATTTTCAAGATCTGAGGCCCACCTTTGAAGATCAATAGCAATACACCTCTGTTGAAATTGTATAAGGAAATTGTTTACATTTCTAGTTTGTTGATCAACCCAAACATTTCCAAAACCATAGCTGAAGAGAATCAAGATTCTTTTCAGCTAAACGATACTGATATTTATATACTTTTTACAAAATAATATACTTATCTTGACTTATTGACCTAGTCCAGTATTTCACAAGTTTATAGTATTAACCTTCAAAGAATAGCGACCTATTTCACCACGTGCAATGATATTCGGGGTAGTAACAGAGAGGTGAAGTACTTGCTAACAAAACTTGTCATGAATATTTTGTATATTTGGTGAGGGATGAAAACCCCAAATTTCAGAACCATATGTATATACATGTACATATATGTACATGGGCTGATGTAACGTTCACATGTGCGCCTAGACAATCCTCCTGTCGTCAGCTCGGTGAAGAAGGAAACGTACTCGTCGGTGAAGGGACGTCTTCTCCGCTCACGTTTCTTCCACTGTTTTAAGACACTGTTTCCCTTGTACAAATCCAAACATCCATTCACAAGTATACCAAAGGAACAATTCTATGTCAATAAAAAAATATCTTCCCCTGAGTATACATAAAGAAAAATGATACACAATCCCATTATACCGAACTCTGAAAACTATTCTATTCTATTCTATTCTATTCTATTCTATTCTATTCTATTCTATTCTATTCTATTCTATTCTATTCTATTCATTCATAAACTGTATCATGTTTACAAATTGAATACGTTTTTAAGTTTATCAGGGCAGACCTTCATCTCCTATAATAAGCCCGTGTTATCGGACATCTCCTATAAATATACTCTGAATAAAAGTAGGGGAACTTCATATTTAATTTACGATTTAAACATTTGAGATATATATTTCTGTCAATCAAAGTTGATATGATAATAATGAATGTTTTGAGAGTGCATCACCACTTGCACTTCCTTATAACTAAGGTTGTTTGTGCAGTAATCGCTCTTGAAAGATGACTGGTGTATGACATAAAATTTGCATGTGTACGATTTTCATTTTTAAAGTAACCAAAAACAAAACCCGGCTAGAAACAAACACTAACACCTGAGTGATGCTGGCTGATTGTCAAAATTAATGGTCTCCAGTGATTTATCGACTTTCTTGAAAACCGTCAAATCAAGAATGAAACCCCGTGTACGTGTATGGGACTACTGCGTTGTGCACGTGCTGCCTATTCGTTGTGTTTAGGGGTGGTGATAAAGAGAAATGGTGGTGCGTTCATTAGATGTCTGTCTTTGAACATTTTGTTAACGCTTATACTTCCTATCCGAATTGAGAGTTCAGGTTCCCCTACTTGTTTTAAGAGTATATGACAAATGTATCTTACAGGGATCAGATATTGATCCAGCTCAGAAACGCGTCAGGATAAGTACGTCCGTTGAATATAATGGACCGCTGATGGTCTGGGTTATAATTAGTATTTAGCAATCCATGTCTGTCGTAAGAGGCGACTAACGGGATCAGGTGGTCATGCTCGCTGACTTTGTTGAGTCTTTAAGTAGACACATGTCATCGTATCCCAGTTGCATAGATCCATGCTCATGCTGTTGATCGCTGTGTAGTCTGGTCCAGACTCGAGTATTTACAGACCGCCGTATATAGGTGGAATAGTGCTGAGTGCTCATTAAACAACAACAAACAAACAAACATAATAATATATGAAATATAATGAACATATTACGGTTCCAATACCCCCAGTGAAGAGAAATGTAACACGATATATTCATATGCCTTACATTCAAATTGTTTCCCCTTGGACCAATCCAGGTTGTGTAGAAGGCCTCTCAGTGCTTCGTCGTCAGTAGCGTACAGGTTCACAATCGGCTCTAGATACTTCAGCTGTTGACAGCCATATGTTATAAACCATTTACCCGAATTGAAGTGAGTGAGAGTGAGTTTAGGCTTACGCCGCTGTTAGCAATATTCCAGCAATATCACGGCGGGGGACACCAGAAATGGCCTTCACACATTGTGCCCATGTGGGGAATCGAACCTGGGCCATCAGCGTTACGAGCGGATGCCTTAACCACTAGGCTACCCACCGCTCCTTTCTGAATTGCTACATCAGCATCTTTGTCACAGTTGAATTATTTGAATTTATTGGGAAGTGTCGGTTGTATTGTAAAAAATGTAACCCTTCCCAGAATCAGCACTTGGGAGCAAATTGTGAATTGACAATGTAACAATTTAGAGGTGTATGGAAGGTATTTAATTATCAAGTTATTTAATTTAGCTAAACTGTCATGCAAAGGTACCTAGGAATAGAGGCAGTGTAGGATAGAAATTTGTTTAACCTTGTTAAACCTTTTATGTTTACACTGACAAAACCGTGAAATACCTGAATGTCATTATCCTTCGCACGAACAACCATCGCCCTGCAATCCGGCCATCTGTCCACAACGAATTCGTAATCTGTTATACGGTGTTCCAGTGCGGCTTCCACTTCTCCCACAATCTGAAACGAGAACGGGACAAGTCATCTTCTCTGTATAAACCATACTCTCCCTCGGTATCGACCTATTTGACGAAGGCTTGTTTATGTTACAAGCCGGTATCTGTCACAGTTATTAGGACTAGATACTGACGGCAGATCATGCAAAGGGCTATCACCAGGTGAGTTAATACATCAACGTCACCTTAATCCACCTGTGAGATGTCTTGAGTACCTCCAGCATTTGTTCCAGCTGAGCTTCAACGAGTTTAATCGCCATTTTGGTTGACATGATCTTGAGTGACTGGGTCTCTCTTTGTAACGCGCATGTGAGGCATCCTTCCTTATTTACATATGTGCTTGCTGCCCTCATATCTCTCTGTACATTGGCTCACACTCAGAGTTTATAGGACATTGTTATTTTACGGTGATCGGTGACAATGGATTTATTTCATATAATACATGTCTGGTGTCAAATCAATCAAATTAGACATTTGTGTAGCGCTACATATCCAGAGTCCTGTTCATGTGCGCTTAGTCGAAAGCTCGTTTGAAGAGGATGATTTTGAGACAAAATCGGAAAACTGTTGATATTTTCCGATTTTCTGATATTTTCAGGTAATCCATTCCGGAGTACAGCACCCGCTCTGCTAAATGTTCTGTTCCTGTATGTTGTGGTTCGGACAGGTGGAACATCTAAGCTTTGCGGACTAGCTGATCTGAGTGACCTTCCAGGCTTGTGAAGGTTGACTAGTTCCTGGAGATAGAATGGAGCAATCCCATTAATGGACTTGAAAACAAACACAAGAACTCTGTCTTTTACAGGGAGCAAGTGTAAGTCCTTCAGGACTGGTGTTATGTGCACATACATATGTGTGCGTGTTATGAGCCTGGCAGCTGTGTTTTGAACACGCTGTAACTTGTCCATGTACTGCTGTATTGTATAGAGTAGACTGTTGCAGTAGTCTAGACGTGATGTCACAAATTATTGGTTAGGCATTTTACTGATGGTGTGTCCATGTACCTGCTAATCTGTCTGATGTTCCTTAGTTGTCCATGCGCCAGATGAGATTTCACTACCAAATTGAGGCCAAAACAGTCAATATGATTTTCATATAGTTTAAGGCATGTACTTTATGAAATCACGTGATGGACACCTCCCATCCCTGCTAAATAGGTTTTTGGCGGCCATCTTTAAAGATGGCTGCCATTATCTTGAACCGGACCATCTGTCTACAAAAACAATGCTACAGCTAAAACTATAAGCATTAGACATAGAAATATTGGTGAAATATGTTCAGTATTCAATTTCCCACAATTTGATGTGTAATTTGTGGGGGTTCAGCATGATTAGTTTTTACAAATTGGGAAATATGTATGACAAAATAGGATTTTCCCCAAAAAATGCAGATATTTTGTTATTTTCGGGGGAAAATAATGATCACTAATAGGAGAACTAGACAAATTAGAAAGCCTATGTCTCTAAGTATAGATTTGTTTCCATTTAATATTCAAATTTTAATTTAATGTACTTTTAATCAGGTTTATGACGCAGGTCCCATTTTTCACTAAATGACAGCCGTTCACCGCCTGAAAACAATGACCCAGTTCAAACTGAAAGCTTGAAGAAGGTTATGTTAGAGTAAAATATGTTCAGTATTGAATTTCACATATTTTTATATCTAACTGCAAGGATTTGTACATCATTGCATATATTTATATTTGAAAAACTGTTTAAAAAAAATATACATAAGATTAACTTTCTTGGACATACAGAATTTATTTCTGTAGATTACAGATTCAGTACATTCAAACATTATGGTTCTGTCTTAAGGTTTAAATGTTCATGTTTTTAAATTGATTGTGCTTCCTTCCAAATACAGCCTAGAGGTTAAAGTGTTCGCTCAATTCCCCATATGGGTACAATGTGTGAAGCCCATTTCTGGTGTTCCCCGCCCTGCTAAAAGCGATGTAAAGCATACTCCTTCACTAACTCCTACGAAATACCTTGCTCTAAATACCAAATATTCACAAAATCTCAACAAATGATATTGAAAGAGATGTTGATATGAAGATATTGAATTACTTCATGAGTCATGAGCTTTACAATGTAATAAGGCTTACACATTAATTTTAAGGATTCTTTGCTGATTGCTGTGGGTGGTTACTGACTATCATCATGATCATTGTCGTCATCATCATGGTTGTCATTACAATTTGCCATTTTGGAGCAGTCTACCAACTTGCATGCTGTTCATCACTTCATACCATTCAACAGACATGCACAATCCGATGGTCGACAGCTTCTTGAACATTCCAATGAGTTCCAAAACAATCAGTAGTATATACAATGGGGGTTTTGGACCAGTTCCAACCAAAGCCTCTGCAAAGCCTTATTTCACAAGTAAGGCTTTGGTCGGACCCTTAGCTCTTGCTACCATTACCCCTACTATAAAAAAGTTTGGGACGATAGCGGGATACGAACGCCCAATGTTACAACTCCTAGCCGCACCATTTAACCAACTGAGCTACCGGGGATATGGTTGAAGTATGTTGGTTTAACGGGTCTATCCTGGGATTGCATCATCCAATACTGGGCTGCGTCTAACGTGCCGCTATGACACTATTGTGCCGCTATGCCATGTTTACCTCAATGAAACAGTTTAATGTGAATCGCCTATGATCTCTTTGGTGTTTGTAATAAAGGCTTGCTGGGCTTTTTTCACCCCTTGTTCTATGTACTTTTTTTTCTCATCCTCACTGATAGCAGACTTACGAGACTTGGATCGAATCTCTTGTTTCATTTTGTTATATTTTGTGAGTTCAGAGAGGATTGAACGAAACTCCTCCTCTGAGATCTTACTGTCAGTGAGTGCCGTGGAAATACGCTCACTTACTGTGTTCAGCTTTGCTTCAGCCAGAACTCTGATCTCATCGTGTTTCAATGCCTTACGATGCAGTCTGCGTGATGCAAACTTAAGCACCAACCCTAACACCCCTGCCACCCCAGTTGTTATTTCAATGCCTAGCACTACGGGGGGCAGCCACGATGGTAGCTAACAACCCAACACCTGCCGCTCCCAGTCCCATGCTGGTTGCCATAAGGGCAGTGTCAGACCCGTCCTTGATATTGAAAGCTCTATGGTACTTCTTACACAGTGCTTTACGCGTGTCGCGGTCTTGTTCTAGTTGGCGTTTCACATCACATAACTGCCTCAAACGGAACCCGTCTACGGTTTCCAGGGTCTTCGCTACTTCCTCTACGACTGGGTATAGCCCCATTCTGTGTGCCTATAATATATCTGATAAAATATTTTTTAATTGGGTATCCGGGTATGCTATTATGATCTAGTTTCCAACTAGTGTTCTGGTACTAGTTCAGGGATATAGCTCAACCCTATAATATATTTTAATTGGGTTTTATTTAACCTTCGATTAATGTACTTAAAGCCGATAATACTTAGATTAGCGTACGTGTAAAAAAGCGGGGTCTTAGCTCTACTCCCATTAAAGAGACGAACCCCCTCAAGACTTGGTACAGGGTCGTTTCCCGATACCTTAATAATACGGCAACGTTGGTTATTACACCTGTCTTCCCACTGTATCACCATATCATCTATAATGTTAAGATGCCCAGGAATCGGGGTATCTCCGAGATAGACGTCTATGATGAATGTGAAGTTTTCCGCGACATTTCTAAAGACCTCTTGGTGATCAAGTAATTTGATCTCTGTCTTCACCTTCTCCCTGGAAGTTAACATGTTGCCCGAGTGGTTTGGTATTGGTGCGATATATACAGAGTCGTCCGGAACGAACGCTCCTCCTGGCAGAACTAAGCCGCTGGGGTCCGGAACGAACGCTCCTATAATTATGCCGTTGTTCTTAATCTCGGAGATAGTACCATCTTGTCTCAAGGTGATATAAGGTGCGGTGAGGGTTAAGTTGAGTAACCATTCAGGCTCTTTAACATCTGATAACATATACGTTGTCTTTGAAGTGCAGGATGTATAAGGTGCCTTCCTCACCAGGTTGATCGAATCCCTCCGTATCACCTAGGTCGTTAATCGTAGTGTTGGGGTGAAGCCAAGACATTGCTATAATACTATTACGATATAATTTCCAACTGGTTTTCTGATAATAGTTCAGGGGTGCACTTCACCCCCATGAAGTGTATGTTGTCGGGTAGGAAGATCTTGATTAGTGATATAGTGTCTTCCACGATCACGGTGACACCCTGCAGACTGGTTTTGGAGTCGACACCCACCCGCATGTAAATGTTGCAAACGTGATACTGTTGTTGTTTCCCCCACCGGAGTTTGACCCCCTTCACGATTTCAACATCATCCTGCGAAGGTTCCCCTAGGTAGACTTGGATGACCAGTGTTGAGTTCGCTGGTAGACTCTCCAGGATATTGACCACACCTTCGAATTCAGACACCAACTGCAATACCACGTTTTGCATGCCCGCTTTACTCGATAGCATGTGGGCTGCCATACTGGCGAGTGGGCTGATGACTACGCTACGTCTCTGAGTCGGGACGTAAGCCACGAGCAGGGTTCTGTTGTTCACGACTTTGTTTAGGTGGTTGTCTTTGTTATCCGTGAACACATAGGGGGGAGCCGAGCCTAATATTGAGAAACCAGTCGGCTTTATCGGGTAACAACACCCACTTGTCATCATCGGTGAAGACGAGTGTATATGGCTTATTTCGGGCGACGGTAGTGCTCTCAACATCGGTTAAGTCGAACAGTTTGCCCCCGAACGATGGGTATATCATCCATTTATCATCACCGGTGCGGACTAGGGTGTACCGAGTGTTGACAACCGCTCTTGAGGTATCTACTATATCACTTAGGTTGCTAGTACCACCATTGGAGGGGACTTCAACGCGTTTGTAAATGCTGTTTTTCAGTTGCAAAGCATACAATTTACCATCTACTCCGGGGTCGTCGAATCCGCGTGTGTCCCCGAGGTCGGAGATCCCCACATTGATGCATTTTTTCAACTTCATTCCAGGACCTTGTGCGCTGGTCATTTTATGTGCAGCGTTATGCTGAGGTATCCTATATTCACGGGATTATGATTTATATCTAACACCGATATTATCAGCTCAGGGATGTTGCCCTGGGTTAACCTCTTATACTGCCGAGGTGAAAACGACTCAGTTCTACCGTCGTTGTATTTCTCCGTTTTCACCGGTACGGCTCTCAGTATAGTGGAAGGGTGACCCCCCTTGAATGTTGTCAGTTGTGCTAACCTGGCTGAGATGAATGCACAGCTCTCGGTACGGTACTAGGCCGGGTAACTTAGTGCCTGTGACGGTTGTTGTTGGTTTTATCTCGTCAGGCTGTATACCGAGTGTCCTTGCCAATGGTCGGCCAAGCCTCAAAGAGTTTCTTCCGTTGTTGATTAACACCACTGTGCCGTTTGAGTCGTTCATCTTGAGTTCGGCTCCCAGGGGTTTGAAGACCTCATCGCTTAGAGAGCACACGCTGTAGTAGCCGTCAGTTATCTGGTTGCGAGCGCCACCTAAGAACAGTTTATTGTTGCTAGCGTTGATGTTAGTCCATCGCGGTAGGTAGGTGATATCGCACAGTGCGACTTCGAGTTGACCCGACGTGTTATCGATCGCGTGTGTTAGTTGAACGGCCTCACCGCTCGTTATTCCTGGAAGTGTTATGTACATGTTAGAGTATATAAACTCATTATATAATAGTTTTAAAATGTACTCCCCTGGTGTGTTTTACCCTAAACTGAATGTAGATTTACCCCACATGAAGATCGTGGTCGCTGATGGGTTGTATTTCAACACCCAGTTTATAGATGTGTTTGATAAGTATAAGCTTTCGGTGACTAACGTCAAGGCAGTACACGCTTGGTTAAACAACCCTATGCAGTTCTGGCAAAATCAACTCAACTTCGCCGTGTGGTGCGCTACAACGGGGTGTGGTGTGACATTGACCGACACTCGGCGTGGATCGCTGAGTCAGTCTGTGTTCACGTTTCACGTGTACTACCAGGTCAGGCGTATCCTCAAAGAGATCAGCGCCCCGCTCCCACAGGAAAAGGCGTGGAATGCAGTAAACAACCAGTACGATAGACGAGCCTACGAACGTATTTGCAACGAATTCGAACTAAACACGAAGACGGATTGGCGTTTGCCGGGACCGAACTACGGGTTGGGTATCCCTATCATTCACAATATGCCCCTCGTGGAAGCCAGCGAGAAGTTGAAGGAATGGGGATACAAGTCGTATCATCACCTCACAACGAACGAGTGGGATGACCGTTACATGGCTTTCGACAACAGTAAGGATTACAGAGTCTGGAGGTTCGAGCAGGGGGCAGCGGATGACTGGAAAAAGTTCATGCTGGACACATCGAAAGGGTTCACTCGTGCCGGGGTAATCAGGTTAAACGACTCGATTCGAACGTACGTGTGGGCGCTGTTGGGTGCGCAGACGCAAACGCGTTCCAATATCCTAGGTAAAGGGACTGCTTACGACGCTCAGAAACAGTTCATTGTTAATGTTGAGGATGCTATCAATGCTCCAGTTGATCTCCCGAGTGCCATCAAACGCTACCAAGACGTGTTGGAATATGCCAGGTCGAAAGTCGACTACGTGTTCGACGTGGGGTTGTACATGGCTCCGGGCGATATGCAACTGAGAGTAAAAAAAGTGGTGGGCTACAACAACGAAATAGTCATAGCCACGGCGGGCCAAAAGTTGGGTGTCAACCTCGATGTCAACGTCCCCCACGTCCCACCACCCACGACCGGTGAAACGGGTATAGTGGCCCCACCCCCGGAGCCTAGGGTGCAACCAACACACCCACAGCCCCAGCCTGCAGCGTCCAATCAGCAGCATATCGACCGTAAAACAGCTATGGTGGTTGGTGGGGTAGCTTTGGGACTCATTTGGTTAAAAATTCCTTAGCCGCTACGTATACCAAACCCGCCACGGCGACGATGGCTGCCCACAGGTTTTGACTAAGCCACGTGGCAGTTTTAGCCAGAGCGCTCAGCAGCCACGAAACGATGCTACCCAGGATGCCGGGCAGGGCTTCAGCGGCCTTACCAGCCAGTTTAGCCAGGGCTTCCCCTAGTTTTTTTATCCACTCTTTGACACCACCTGTGGGTGTTGGTGTTGGTGCAGGCGTGGGGGTACCCCCACTCAATGACACCACCAGGGTTGATATGATGAAGCCCAATGCAGTCAGAATGCTGGCAATGGTGATGCCTTGCTCTCGGAACAGGATCCGAATCCTGTCAGCTAGCGTGGTGTCTTCATTTAGGACTCGATCGATGGTTTCTCGTACTCTACTGATCTGTGATCGGAGCGCTTCCCGGATTCCAACCGAGTCCGTCTCTCGTCTTCCAAGTTTTTTATTCTCTCCTCGATCGACGTTTCATATCACCATCCGCTCGGTGAGTTTTATTTTCGCCGGCGATGTGCTCATCGATTTCGTTAAAGTTTCCCCATGTTGTTCACAAGTTCTCCGCGTACATGTTTCAAGGCTTCGTCTAGACCGTACAGTTCCCTCAGGGGAAATTCGAGACCCGGCAAGGGTTTGTCACGGTACGTAGCCAATAGTTTTTCGATACTGTCTGACGTTTCTTTAGCACGTTGGGGTATATCGCCTTCATCGCCTTTGGGCCTGGCTGCTTGCAGATCTTGGACGGCCTTCGGGGGAAGCTTTGACCGCGCGCCGCCGTAATCTATGAAGCCTAGTTCATCACGGATCAGCTGACCCCCACCAGGGCGACTGGTGAGTGTTGACAAAGCATACGGCTTCCCGTCTTTTTTTATGATATCAACCCCCGGGTGAGCCTTCAATCGCAGCGTGCCCTTCTTATCGACGGTGAACTTGGCATAGTCCCTTCCCAACGGCTTGATGTTGTCTCTATTTTCAACTGCGTTGTAATAATCGTCGACAGCAGGCTGTACAAGTTCAGTACTTAAGGGGGTAGTGAATGTGGTGCCATCCTCGAATGCCTGGGCACTATCATCCCACATATCATCCATAGGGATGTACTCTGCCATTATTTAGTATTAAAACTTATATATTTCATTTATATAACAATGTACGGTAGAAAACTAGATCCTTTCAGAAGATCGAGAGAGCCTCTAGGCGTCAGAGCCGTGCGCCAGTCGGTGACCATCACCAACAATCCCAGCAAGATAGACCAGAATCAAACGCTGCTGGTTAGATTCCCAAACCTTGGTGAGAATGACCTCATTGTGCCAGGCACGGTTCGACTGGCGTTCAACCTCACGTTGACCTCCACCAACGACAAACGTGAGCTAGTGCGGAACGTAGGTCGAGCCATTATCAAGAAAACCACCATCAAGATCAGCGGTAACGAGGTGCTGAGCATCGACGACAGCGACGTGTTTCACTGCTACGGGGATCTCTGGAAAAAAGCGAGGGAGAACGTGGCAATGACGTGTACCAGGGTATCAGCAAATCGACCCGGTTGCGCATTGGGTATAGCTTCACGCAAGACCAGCTAGACAAGCTATCGGACGGTGAAAAGGCCATCGCTCAAGCGTACGGGAACAGGTTCTGCGTGCCGCTGGACTTCGAGTTGCTCACGGGACACGCGCCGTTTTACGAACGGTGATGAGGCCAGTTACGCCATAGACAACATCTCTCTGGAGTTCGACATGGTCACTAGCCCGGAGCTGGCCAGGCAGGTTCGAAGCCAGTACTCTGGGAAGATGGCCATCCTGTACGATCGCATACTGAGGCATAGATCAGTCGTGCGAGATAAGAGCGACACTGTGTGGAATATCAACCTGAACGTGCCGGCGCGATCGATGAAAGGTATCCTGGTCGTCCCAGTGGAGGATTACGAGCCGTTCCGGAGGGACAGCGAGAAGTTTTTCAACCCCGAGATTGAAAAGGTGGAAGTGACCATAGAGGGCGTGCCCAACCAGCTGTTCAGTCATGGTATGAGGGCATACCAACAATGGGATGAGAGAAAAAAAGCTACCGGCCATCAAACAACACCCATACATAACCAAAGACCTGGTCCAATCATCCGTGCAGATCGGTGAATACCTGACCACCAAGTACGCCCTGTGGTTGGACATGCGATCCACGGATGACGATAAACTGCACGGTAGCGGCCGCCGCATAGACAATGGCAGTGAGGGGATAACCATCCAGATTACCAAGAAGGCTCAACCCGCTGGCAAGTTGAAATTATATCTGTACGTTATTATGGACGCGCAACTTAATATAGACAATGGGAGATTCGTGCAAGCCATCTATTGATTTGCCTACTGATTTACCCCGCGACCCACACTGCGCGATAGTGTGTGGGCAGACTGGCTGTGGGAAGACCGTTTTCGTGTTGGATATGTTGGAGGGGTACTACAGGGATGTGTTTGATAACATCGTTATCATGTGCCCTACTCTGAGCATGAATAAAACGTACACGGAAAGACCTTGGGGTGATGACGGACCCGGACGTACACAGAGTCGATCCGGGACCACGTCTGCAGGACTGGTTGAAAGCTTACCATATGAAATTTAAAGGGGAGTCAACGTTGTTCATACTGGACGACTGCAGCGCTAATCGCGAGATAACAAAAAAGAGAGACGTGCTATCGTACCTGGCCTTCTCTGGCCGGCATGCAAATCACAGCGTCTGGGTGCTAACGCAGAAATTCAACTCGGTATTGAAAGACCTCAAGGAGCAGACGCGATGGGTGGCCTTATTTCACTGCAAGGACAGGGATTCGTTCGAGGAGTGTTTGAGAGAGAACGATGTGATGAGCAAACATGATAGGGAACGTGTGAAGAAACAGCTCGCTAAAACTAAACACGCTAAGCTCGTGCTCAAGACCGACCAACCAGTGGCTTATAGGGTGTTTTAGCTTAGCAATGCTTAGTAAATGCTTAGCAAAGCTTAGCAAAGCTTAGCAAATGCTTAGCAAATGCTTAGCAATGCTTAGTATAAATGCTTAGTGTTTAGTTATAGCTATGATATTTGAAGTGTTCGTCGTGTGCAACTTAACCTTCATTTCTCTCTGTTTCACCTATATCGTATATTATATAGTTAAAACTAAATCTTACTTGTTACATTATAAGATGGAGTGTGATGAACTGCTCGAACAATTGTTGGTACCCCAATCACCACAGGTGGATGATGATAAAGCGAGAGAAACTGGTGGCGTTGGCTGTTGGTGGCAAAGCCAAACATTACTTTGGGGAGTACACTCCGGATAAAATTCACAAAATGTCAGCCGAAGAAATCGATAAGCTGTACGCTAGATACGAGACCCGTCTCGGAGCAGAGATGACAAGGACAATAGGATCGGCTATGACCCAGATATACACTAGTATTGCGTCATACTTCCTTCCCATTCCCCAGGCACGACTTTTGTGGGAAGACCTTGAGAAAGACCCATTTATCGAACACGCCTTGAGCTCTATTAGCTGCGAGCTGTACCACAAATACGGTATGTTGTTAGCCCCGGTTACGGCGGCGATTATTACGGCAAAGCATTGTCAATTTGAGAGGAAAAATAATAATAATAGTATAGATGGATGCTGCACAGGAGGAGATGGGGGAAACCCCCACGTTGGGGAAACCCCAACTGGAGGCGACCCCTTCAGAGGGGATCCCACCCCCCAAGGAGGTGAACCCTACAGTAACCAGGCAGAAGAATCCTAAGAGAGTAGCTGCCGGTAAAAAACGGTGGTGTAACCAACATAAAATTATCACGGTGACTCACCCGACCCGACTCTTGTTGGTTGTAGGCGTAACTGCTGCCGTGGTTATCTCGTGGTTATATACACGACACAGGGATCCCAGTGAGGGAAACCCACACAGTGAGGGAAACCCTCCCCCACAATTAGAGGTCAACCCACATATCATGTTATAATTTAATATTTTTATATCATATACATAATGTCTGAGGGGAAAACGTTCGTCAACGACGCATACCACGCCACAGTGGTCGCCAGTCTAGCCGTAGGATACGCTCGGTTGACCAAAATGGTGCTTAAACAACCAACTATCAAGCTAGATTTCAAACTGCAGGATATGGGTATGCTTATAATGAACCTTGGTATGGCGATGGCTACAAAAGACATCCTAGTAAAACAAGGGATACTACCTGAAAATATTATGAAGTAAATATCGGATGGCTACGATTGCCATGATGGTTGGTGGGGCGTTAGTAAATGCCCTAGCATTTTCCGGGAGTAATTTCCTCTTCTCGAAACTACGAGAGTCACACGCGGCTGAAATACAGGAAGAAAGGAAGCGGCACGATCTCGCTATTGAGAAATTACAAACAGCACAATCCGAGTACGCTAAAAAACGCCTCCAGAGGATCGATTACATTAACGAACAACTCAGGCGTGAAAACCATGCCGCTCAAACATTCCACGATGTCGACGAGGCAGCGAGACAATACTACCTATTGACTGGTAAACAGTTGCAACCACTCAATAAACCTACACTCGCTCAGTACTACACACCATCCAAGGGGCAAATGGACCGTGAACTGGTCTTCATAGCTGGGTATAGCAGCGACTGCGTTGGTTCGCAAAACAATTAGACTAAGTACTCATATAAGTATGCTAAACATGAGACCTGCTCCATACCGATGCGAATACATACTTATGGGGAAGAAAGAACCCTGTGATAAGAGATGTAGGACTAGGGGTACTGTTGGTTCCACATGGGAAGCCCTAACTTCGCGTGTTCTGTGTGTGGCATAGGGGTTAAAGGGCACTACTGCTTATGTAAAAGCTCACGGGCGAACGTAGTCAGACATCATCTCATCTACGAATAAAAAGGCCTACATAAAAGAACGTAGGCAACTTCTCAAGATAGCAGTGTAAGGCTGGAGGAGTTACCTCCCTTGACAGTGGCCCAGTTAGAGATTATACACACACCTACGTATAGCTATGTTTGTAGAAATTGAGCCCAGGAAGGTTGTCTGAGAAGCTGGCAGATGGATGTGGGGAAAAGTATAGATATCAGTGTCCTCAAACCCATGATTGTTAGTGAACTATATAAGGGTGCTCGTTTACAATCATGGTAAAAGTAGGGTTTGATGTGCCATGGGCTGGGCACACTTGGAATTACTTTGATGGGGGCGAGTAGATGTACATGGGGATATAGATATACTTGTTGACGATTCGTTGCAAGTAATACAAAACACCCTACTATACTGGCGCATGTTCGGGTGGGCCGAGGGAATAATCGATAAAGTGTATCTAGATTTTTTACCTTTCACGGCGGCCCAATTAGACATTGATCTTCATAGGTGTGTACGCAACTATGACTACTGTTAGTGAACTTAAGCGGGTCGCCAGGCAGAGGGTGTAATTGGGTATTCTCGAATGCCCAAACCAGCATTGTTGAAATTACTAGGTTTAGAAGCCCCTCCTACGGTAAAACAATTAAAAGCTCAAGCAAAACAGCTTGGATTCACGGGTTATTCAAACCTGGGGAGAGCCGGGTTAATCGCATTGTTATCACATGCCCCCGTAGCAAAACCTCCCACTGTAAAACAATTAAAAGTTCAGGCACGGGATTTGGGGTTAGGGGGATATTCCCGTATGAGAAAACCACAGCTTGTACAACTGTTACGGCAGAATAGAGCTATTGACCTACAGTTCGTGCACACTGAGCGCGCTGTAGGTAATTATTTAAGAGGCTGGCGCATGCATGTTGATAGGAACATAGATATCGCAGATATCAAGCCTCTGATAGCTGATAAAATAAACCAGGAACTAAACGATCTTGGAAGTATCAAGTTTCAGATCACAGTTAAAATGTCGCTCGATAAGCAAGTTGGGGGGGAGGGGTCACTGAGTACGTTCAGCCTTACTTCAGAGGTAGGCAAGAGGTTGTCACGCATACAGAGACCATTAACGCATCAATCGATACCATTCAGCAGATACGAGAATACCTAGAACGCTACACACACTTGGGGTCCGGGTGGGCTGTAGATAAAATCGATAATGTCTATCTAGACATAGCTAACTACGTGCCGTTCAGAGGTGGGTCATACCTAGACTTGCCCCCCTACTATAGGAAAAAACATGCCATGGTCAATGTCAAGAATAGAGGAGACGATTGCCTGAGGGTAGCTATCAGGTCAGCCTTGTTTCCAGCTGACACTCATTCAGACAGGCTTTCTAGCTATCCCCAAGACGATGGGCTCAACTGGGATGGTATAGATGAACCAACCCCCATATCCCAGATCACTAAAATAGAAAAACAGAATAATCTAGCTATAAATGTCTTTGGGCACGAAGGTAACACAACAATAGTGCACAGAGTCAGCCCGTTGGGGGGACAGGGAGGGAAACGCGTTATCAATATATTCATGATCCAGCGAGGTGCCAAGTACCACTACACATGGATAAAACACTTTAGCAGGCTGTTGTATGACCAATCAGCACACAGAGAAAAGACCCACTTCTGCGAACGGTGCCTACATGGGTTCACACGAGCTGATTTATTAGAATCCCACCGGGAGGATTGCCAAGGTGTGGGGCAGACGGCTATACGAGTCGACATGCCTAAGGAAGGTGACAATATCCTAAAATTCGGCAACCACAAGAACCAAATGTCTGTGCCTTATATCATATACGCCGACTTTGAAGCCTTGGTCAAACCTGTTGAGGCTGTTGGGGGTACTCCCAATGCTCTACCCACAGGCGGGGTTGTTGGGGGTACCCCAACCACACTCAAAACACAGGAGCATGAGGCCTGTGGGTTTGGATACGTGGTCGTCCGATGTGATGGGCAAACGAAAGCTCCGGTAGTGTATAGGGGCCCTGACGCGGCTGAAAGGTTTCTTAAGTGTTTGCAGGAGGAAGAAAAAATTATTAGGAATGCACTGTATAGGGTCGCTCCCATGCGTATGACCCAAGCCGACAGGCTAGCTCACGCCTGTAGCACTAACTGCCACGTGTGTGACTCACCACTGAATGGGGATTCCGTGAGAGATCACTGCCACGTAACCGGTAAGTATAGAGGCGCCGCTCACAGCGCGTGTAACCTCAAGCTTAGAATCAACCCTAAGACAATAAACATTCCCGTTGTCTTTCACAACTTGAGAGGATATGACTCTCACTTAATCATGCAGGCCATCGCGAAAATCGATGGCAATATAACGTGTATCCCCAACAACATGGAGAGATACATCTCCTTCAGTTTAAACGGCCTTAGGTTCATAGATTCAGTACAATTTTTATTGTCGTCATTAGACAGTCTGGTCAAGGCCAACGATACCTTCCCTATTACCGATCGATACACAGACGCCGAGACTAGACCCCTGCTGATGAGGAAGGGTGTGTACCCCTATGAGTACATGGATAGTTGGCCCAAGTTCGCCGAGACCAGACTACCCCCCATCAGAGAATTTTACAGCAATCTGACTGACTCGGAAATATCCCAAGACGATTACTCGCACGCTATTAATGTATGGAATAAACTGGGTTGTAAGAACCTAGGTGACTATCACGACCTGTACTTGAGGACAGATGTACTGCTGTTAGCCGACGTGTTTGAGACGTTTAGGAGGACATGTTTCAAGCAGTATAAACTCGACCCCGCATGGTATTACACCAGCCCAGGTCTGTCGTGGGATGCCTTGTTGAAAAAGACCGGAGTTAAGTTGGAATTACTCACAGATTATGACATGCACCTATTCATTGAGAAAGGCTTGCGAGGCGGGATCTCCATGGCAACCAAACGATACGCGAAAGCAAATAATCAATATGTGAAGGGTTACGACCCTAGCAAGCCAACCAATCATATTCTCTACCTCGACGCCAACAACCTGTACGGCTGGGCTATGAGCCAGTATCTACCCACAGGGGGATTCGAATGGGTGCCACAGGAGGTCGATGTTATGAGCATCGCACCAGATTCGAATAAAGGTTATATCCTCGAGGTTGACTTGGAATACCCCAAGGCATTACACACATCACACAACAGCTACCCCCTAGCCCCGAACGTATGAGGGTTAACCCAGACTGGATGTCTGAGTACCAACATAACTTGTTAGGTGGGCGGGTGGCAGACGTTGAAAAACTTGTGCCTAACTTAATGAATAAGACCAAGTACATCGTTCACTATCGCAACCTACAGCTGTACATATCGTTGGGTATGAGGCTGACCAAAATACACAGGGTGCTCGTGTTCGACCAGAGCCCATGGATGGAGCCTTACATCAGAATGAACACAGACCTCCGAAAGCTTGCCACCAGTGACTTTGAGAAAAACCTCTACAAGCTCATGAACAACTCGGTGTTTGGTAAGACTATGGAGAACCTGAGGAAACGCGTGACCGTGAAGCTGGTTCGGTCGAATGAGGAAGACAAGCTCAGGAGACTGATAGCCAGTCCGGCATTCAACCGTAGCAAGATATTCACCGATGACCTAGTTGCCCTACACATGAAGAAAAGCCACATAAAATTCAACCAGCCTGTTTACGTGGGGATGAGCATCCTCGATTTATCCAAACACCTGATGTACGACTTTTACTACAACGAACTGAAGAAACAGTACGGTTACAGGTGTGAAGTGCTGTACACTGACACGGATTCCCTGCTGATGGAGATTCGAACCGAGGACGTGTACGAGGACATGAAAAAACACCTCGATTTGTACGACACCAGCGACTACCCCAAGGCCCATGCCATACACAGTACGGTAAATAAAAAGGTCCTAGGTAAGATGAAGGATGAGTGTGCTGGCACGCCCATAGCCGAGTACATAGGTTTGAGGCCTAAGATGTACTCCATACTGAAAGCTGACAATGGTGAGATCCGGAAGGCTAAGGGTGTTAAGAAGTACGTGGTTAAACAACACATCAAACACGCCAGATTCAAGGAAGCCCTGTTCAAGACCCGTACCTTTAGACATAAAATGAACACACTTAGAAGTGATGGGCATAAGATATACGGACTGACTATAAACAAGACGTCCCTGTCGCCTATGGACACTAAACGTTGGATAGCTATTGATGGGATAAACACGTACGCGTACGGGCATGAGAAAATTGAACCAAGAACATAGGTGTATGTAGGCGACATGTCACGGAACCAGAGAAAGTTTGAGGCTATTTACTATAGCCCACGTGGGTACTGGAAAGGAGCTAGCGCTGTAGATAAGCTGGCTAAAATGGCGCGAGTACCCCCGGAGGAAGCCAAAGCGTGGCTTGAAAAACAAGCCCTGTGGCAGATCTATTTACCGGCACCACGCTACGTGCCTAGGAGGTTCGGTATTAACATACCTAATAGCGTTCACCAGGCAGACCTACTGTTCCTACCCCACGACAATAGGTACAAGTATGCCTTAACTGTCGTGGATGTGGCCAGTCGTTACAAGGAAGCCGAACCCTTGACCACGAAAGATTCTGCCCAGGTAGCCAGAGGATTCGACGCATATACAAACGCAGTCCGCTGACGTGGCCAACAGAGCTGCAAGTTGACCCCGGGCCGGAGTTCATGGGTGCCGTGTCACACCTGTTAGACAAACACGATACAAAGGTCAGGCGTGGCATGGCTGTAGCCCATCGCAGCCAAGCCATAGTTGAGAGATTCAATAGGACTTTGGCTGAGCGCTTATTCGGGCATCAGTATGCTAGGGAGATGGCCAACCCGGGAAAACGATCGACTGAATGGGTATCACGGCTCCCTAAGGTGGTGTCAGCAATCAACCATGAAGTCACCCGGCTCACTGATAAGAAACCGGCAGACGCTATCAAACTAAAATCAATAGTGGCAGAGTTGGCTGCTCCATTGCGTGGAAAAGAGAAACAGATACCAGATAGGACCCTAGTTAGGTATCTATACCAGCCGGGGGGAACATGAGGGTGATAGCCGTAAGCGAGCCACCGATCCTATATGGTCAGTCAAAACTTACAACATAGATAAAGTGGACATGAAAACCGACGAGCCTAACTTGTATTACTTGAGGGATGGGCCAGGTAGGGGGTTTGTAAGAGCGGAATTATTGATCGTACCGTACGGTACAGTGTTACCTCCAGTCAACACGGCATAGCGGCACCCCAGGATACCGACATGCGTCAACCATACCCCCGGTAGCTCAGTCAGTTAAGTGGCGCGGCTCGAAGGTGTAACATTAGGCGTTCGCATCCCGCTATCGTCCCAAACTTTTTCATAGTAGGGGTAATGGTAGCAAGAGCTAAGGGTCCGACCAAAGCCTTACTTGTGAAATAAGGCTTTGCAGAGGCTTTTTGTTGGAACTGGTCCAAAACCCCCATTGTATATACTACTGATGTAGCTGGAGTGACTGGTGATATAAAATCAGTTTTGTATGGTTTCCAACAAATGGATTGGTCCAAATACTACAGAGAATGTCAACAAGTGTTTGGACATCACATTTGTCCTGTGTTCGTGTTTTCTCCAGGTTAGCATGGCACATGTTTTGCGTTTCGAAAGACACTTGATGACGAAGTTGTGCTCTGCTGTCAGATAGTATCGAGACACAGTTCCTGTTTTCATGCTGAAGCCTTTGTGTATCTTTGTTGACTGTTTCCTATGTGGCAGGGTCAACAGCAAATCGTCCAAAAGAATTTGTATTGCTAAGCTGAACTAAAAATCCTCTGTTATGGAAATGGCTGTGCAATTCTGGAGATCTTTCTTAGAGCCGAGTCATGTGTGCATAGTAAACAGGAAAATATCTTGCATAGTTTGTTTTGTTCATGACAATGCACCAAGGAATAATGTCACGAATGCAAGCGAGGTGGAGGTACCAATTGCTTTCTCTATCTGCAAGCCAGATTTCCACCAAACCGATATTGGTCATTCAAAATCCTGCCAGGTGTCCCCTTTCGTGGCGCAAAACATTGTGAACAATTTGCAGATTTAAATGTCATCCAGGAACTTCTCTCAAGAATTTCTCTTTGGGTTTCATGACTACATTGATGGAGCTCACCTATTTTTCCAAGTATAAGTTCAAGTTGTTGAACATCAGGGTGTGTTTGCTGAAGCCATTCCACGAATTCCAGCCTAATCAATCTCATCATTGCTTCGTGAGTAAGTTTGTGAAGACGAACAGCTCGGTTGTAGTGCTTGCCTTCTTATACTCTTGGTCGATCCTTCAGCAACTATTCCTGACTCTGCAATAAAGTCCTGAAGTCCAGCATCTTTCCAATAATTGACATCAAATTGCAAAGTGTGTGAAAGTTGCCCATCATTCAATACCACAACATTTCTGAAGTGTTTATTGACTCTCCATACTATCTCAGTTGCCTTTGCAAATAGGACTTGATCCAAAACCACTGCAACTTTCTGCAACTCAAACGATGTTTGAATAGCAATGGACTGTCAAAGAATCTCTGACACTGTCGACATTTCTGTTTCTGGAGCATTGATTGTAGGTAAATAGCCTAAATTGTCAGTTTTCAGGTTCTTCTCTTCACAGTATATTGTCCATGACTTTACTACCTGATCAGATGTTTCAAGGTTTCTAGCGAGGATCCATTACAGATTGTGTTGTTGTGCTGAGATGGTTGAGCCATGGGGAGTTTGAGAAAAAATGAGATCAGGTTTCACGGGAGGGGGACACTTCTTTTTTCCAACAGTGTAGATGGTTAGAAGCTTGCTAAAAGGCTCAATACCATGCCTTTTCTCTCTGTTGAAAGTGACTAGTACAGGTCTTGGAGGTGTGCATGACATAGATGATGGCTGGACAATTGCTCCAGATGGAACTTCTTGTCTATCAATGTTGTCAAAACTGTCCTGAAAACAGTTTCGTATTTATTCTCTCATGAACAAAGCCATATCAGTCATCTTCTTTTTGATATTCTGTTGTTCGGTTTTGGAATCAAGTTGGTTCTTCAGGTTGACATTATCAGATGCCAGTGTTTCAGGCAATATTTTATCTGACATATACACGTCTACCTACTGTAAAGAAATGTAGTGATTCTCTGCCTCCAGGTTTCTCCGTAGATGATTCTTTGTGGAATCTTTGACAAATTATGTTTCATTGTATTTAAGTTGAAAACAATGGCATGAAAACAAGAAAATATTTTTTTGCAGTTTTAAGGTCCAAACTCTTTGATACTGTAACGAAAATATTCCACATGGTGCGAACTGGAAGAACTGTGAACATATAATTAAACATTGACGTAAATGGAAACAATAGTAACAAGTGCGAACTAAATATGTGTGAAATTCAATATTGAACATATTTAGAGAAAAATAGGACCTGGGTTATAAACCTGAGTAAAAGTCGATTTTAATTTAGATTTGAATATAAAATGGAACCAAATGTATACTTAGGGACATAGGCTTTCTAATTTCTGTAAGATCTCTCTCTGTGATCATTATTTGTCTCAGAAAATAACAAAATGTCTGCATTTTCAAGGGAAATCGTATTGTTTCATACATTTTCCCTAATTTTTTTAAACCTAATCATGCTGAATCCCCCCAAATTACATATCAAAATGTGGGAAATTCAATACTGAACACATTTTATCCTAACATAACCTACTTCAAGCTTACAATCTGAGCTGGGGCATTGTTTTCAGAGGGTGATGGTTATTTTTTACTGAAAGGCTGCCATTTAGTGAAAAGGGGGACCTGCGTCATAAACCTGATTAAAAGTCCATTTTAATTGAGATTTGCATATCAAATGGAAACAAATCTATACTTAGGGACATAGGCTTTCTAACTTATGTAAGTTCTCCGCTCAGTGATCATTATTTTCCCGAGAAAATAACAAAATATCTGCATTTTGAGGGGAAAATCCTATTTTTTCATACATTTTTCCCAATTTGTAAAATCTAATCATGCTGAACCCCCACAAATTACATAGGAGGTTTTTTTTCACTCGGCAAAACTCGTAGCAGACGACACACAGATATCTGAAGAGAAAAATAGGAAAAAAATCCAAAAAAAGCTCAGAATAGAATGTCAGCCTGGAGCTGAGGCAATATATACTTGCCAAATTACTCTAGACTTGAGTAATTTATTTCGCAGTGTCTGGAAGAGAAACTACCTTGTACCTAGTGCATTTGAAAGAAAACGTCAGTGTTTTTCAGAAACGCAGCAATACATATGCGAGTGTGATAAGTGATCTAAGATGTGTTCCGATTGAT
Source organism: Haliotis rubra (assembly GCF_003918875.1). Lineage (NCBI taxonomy): Eukaryota > Metazoa > Mollusca > Gastropoda > Lepetellida > Haliotidae > Haliotis > Haliotis rubra. The sequence goes on from NW_025767006.1 coordinate 715,074, forward strand.
GTCCCAGCGCGTGCCTTAAATTCGTATTCCGACTGTGAGCGGGCTACATGGAAAAATAATTGTCCGCTCGTGACCCAATCAGAATCTATGTGAGGTAAGATATTGCGCTTTATTCCACACCAGACAGGGTTATGATGTTATTACAGTACAACCAGAAATTATTGAGAATTTAAAGATTGTAATTTTTTAAGTTTTTCACTCATTACTCACGTATTAAATGTGAATATTAGCATAACACATAACTCCAGATTCAAAGACAGGTGAACAGTTAGTATTTTGTCAAGTTCACCATGGGCAGCGATGCAGGCTTCAATGCGGCGGGGCATACTACTGATCAAAGAAGTCGTGGTCCATGCTGTCCCAATATCGGACCACCTCTTCTTTCATTTCAGCAATATTTGTCAGATTTTTCTTATTGACACTTTCCTTCATAAGTCCCCAAACATTTTCTATTGGATTTAGGTCAGGGCTATAGCTTGGCCAATCTAATAATGTCATATTTTGGGTCCGAAACCAGGCCTGTGAATGCTTTGAACGATGTTTTGGGTCGTTGTCCTGCTGGAAAATCAAAACATTTCCATAGAACACGTGAGCAGATGGAAGTAAATGTCCCTCGAGAATATCAATGTACCGCTCACTGTTCATTTTTCCTTCAAATACACAGAGGGGCGTTGCCCCTAACACAGTTACGCCACCCCACACGTTAAATTTCGGACTGTACTTTGGGCGCTGATACAAATGTGTTTCAGTTTGTTTGGTCCAGAATTTCAGTGTATTAGGAAACAGCCACACACAACTTTCATCTGAGAAAATCACATTGTCCCAGTTAAAATTATTATGCTGTAAGCACAAGTTCAACCTTCGCTCCTTTTGTTCAGGTTTCATGATCAGTGATGGAATTCCTCGACTTTTCTGCCAACCCATTGCATGCAGCTCAGTTCTAATTGTCTCCTTACAGACAGCCACAGTTCCTCTATCAATCATATCCAGCCTTAAGTTTTCTAAACTCCTTCGCTTGTTTTTAGAAACAAGAATACCAAGCCGCCTCCTGTCACCGACAGTCAATTTTCTGGGCATACCTGCGCCTACCTGGTGCTCAATGCCATATCCATTTGCAATATTTTTTAAAACACGATAAACAGTGGACAAAGTAATGCCTGTTCTACTTGAAATCACTTTAGCTGATCTGATGTCCTTGTTGTAATACTCTAAAATCAACTTCCTCTTCTCTAAATCATCCATACTGAGGATCACTGAAAATGTCGTCTGCTAGCAAGTAAACAAAGGGGGATAACTCTTCACAAACTAATGAAAAAGGATTAACGGAGTTGTCTCTCCTGGATGAAACCAAGCACTTGATAGCTGGTCAAGGTTGTTTATACTAGAAATCCAATTAAACATATTCCTAAAATTCTCTATAATTTCTGGTCATACTATATATGTGATGTATCAAGTATGTTCACTGTGTGGTCCGGTGGTTAAAGCGTTCGCTCGTCACGCTGAAGACCCAGGTTCGATTTCATACATGGGCCGAATGTGTGAAGCCCATATCTGTTGTCTCCTGTCGTGATGTTGGAATATTGTTAAAAGCGGAGTAAAACCATACTCACTCGCTCTTTTGCATCTGAATCCCAACGCGTGCACGCACACGCACAACCATGCCTCAATAGCATCTGACTTATGTCTTGAAAGCACTGAACTCGTCGTCGTTGCTCAGGGCTAGATGCTTTCAATTATATGAACGTAACCAAATATGTCGTTAATAGCAGAGTTCACCAGTTTAAACTAATGATGTCCTTCATCGCCTAACGTCAATTGTAATCCACAGTGCGCAACGCAGCACAAATGGCGTTGTGGGACGTTGTGGGTTGCAAAATACGCCAGGAAGATCCTCCAGTAAAAATCATGATGTATTGGAATAGGTCCTCCGTCTAGAATGTAACGCAGTACCTCAACGTCAGATTCAAATTCTGATACAGTCAATGAGGATGTTATTGCATATTTAGAGGTTAATATTGACATTCTGCTCAGTTGTTATGCGTTTCTTGAGGATTGTATGCCATAACCTTAACACTCACTTCACCTATGAACGTCACCACTACAAAACGAGTCAATTGTTTGCAATGTTAGCTTCTCTGAATAAACTAGAGTTTTTCGTTCCTTTTTGCGTTTAGATGTGCCATTTATTTTATTCCTAGAGGGTAATTTACGATGAGGATGTTATTGCCAGATAGTAAGTCGAATTGATGTTTGGATAAGTCGACTTTCTATGGTAGGTTGGTTGGTTTGATGTTTAACGCCGCCCAAACAAACATACAATCATAATAATGTATGTTTTAGTGCTGAACTGATGCTTTCTGGCTCTCAGGTTACTGGGGTTGATGAGAAGGCAGAAGTGTTCAATCAATCTGTAGCAAATATTCTTGACTGACATGCTACACTTAAGACATGGACGGTTGTAGTTCGTCCTCACACGGGTTGGTACAATGACGACATAAAAGATCAGACTTAAAGCTGAAAAAGTGTGGCGTTCATCAAAATTAGAAATTCATCAACAACTGTACAAGGAAGCTTGCAATGAAGTTAACAAGGCCCTATCAGTGCCAAAACAACAATTCTATGAAACAGCATGAAGAAAACAGAACTAACTTCAAACAGATGTTCACAATGATGAACAACCTGCTACTGCGCAAAATAAAGCCATGTTTCCCTGAACATGAAAACCAATCTGCACTAGCAGACAGATTTGCAAATATTTTTAATGCTAAAATTGAAAATCTTCGCTCAGGTCTAGAGGCGGGAAATAGGGATCTTGTTGTAGCGTCTGAGGAACATTCTTTCAATGGTGATGCCCTGGGCTGTCTTCAGTGTGCGTCAAAAGAAGAACTGTTACAATGTGTCCATAAATCCAACTCTAAATCATCTGCTCTGGATGTGAGACCAACATTGCTTCTCAAGCTGGTACTTCAGCACATCGCTGCACCCATACTAGATATTATCAACACACCCCTGGTGTCTGGTAAAGTGCCAAAGAGCTTCAAGCATGCATCTGTTCCTGTTCTTAAAAAATCTAACCTTGACCCAAATGAGATGAAAAACTTTCGTCCGGTCTCAAATCCATCATTTATTTCAAGATGCCTTGAAAATAATTGTTCAAAGCAGGCCTATTCGACCATCTCCAAAGCAACCAGCTCTTAGAAACAGTTCAATCTGCCTATAAAAGTAAGCACAGTACTAAAACCGCACTGGTATGTGTTCACAATGATCACATGTTAGCAATGGAGTAGCAGAACATCACACTTTTTGTTCTCCTCGATCTCTCTGCAGCATTTGACACTGTGAACCACAGTGTCCTCCTGTATCGGCTGCAGACAAGACTTGGCTTCACAGGAACAGCGCTGGGGTGGATACGCTCGTACCTCTGCAACCATACCCAACCTGTCAAGATCGGTGATGTGTCCTCAACACCCAGACAAATGGTGTATGGCTTTTCAGCCCCTACATTCTGCCTATTGGAGACATTTTCAGGAACCATGGACTCAAGTTCCACATCTATGCATATGACAATCAGATATATGTATCCATCAAACACCTGGAAGCACCTTGTGGTATTCAAAGACTTGAATTGTGCATGACAGATATTAGAACATGGATGACAGTTAAATACCTTAAACCTTACGACAACAAAACAGAGTTTCTTCTTGAAGGGTCAAAGCAACAACTCCAGAACTTACAATCTGATCTTTCTTTCATCATTGGTAATGACAAAGTAAAACCACGTACTTCAGCCAGAAATCTAGATGTGATTGTTCAGTCTACAATGACACTTGACGAGCAGGTCAAACCATCAGCAAATCTTGCTACTACCATATCCTTAACATCAACAAAATCCGTTACCTGTTAGATACCCAAACAACCAAGATTCTCATTCAAACACTTGTCATATCTCGATTGGACTATTGCAACTCCCTATTCTACAATATTACAGGATCACTTCTTTCCAAACTGCAAAAAATCCAAAACTCAGCTGCTCATGTCGTTTCAAGAACTCATAGAACTGAATATATCACGCCCATTTTGTATTCCCTCCACTGGCTTCCAGTTCAGTACAGGATCCAATACAAGATACTTGGGACACAACTGTATCTACAACCTGGCCACACCAGATTACCTCGGAAACCTTATCAGTCAACACATTCCAGCACCTCCACTTCGTTCCATGGACAACCTCAGTCTAACTTATATTAACCAAGCTCAAGAACTAACATGGGACAGAGAGCCTTCGCAGCAGCAGCTCCAACCCTTTGGAATAACCTTGAGATTATTATCATCAGAGTCTGCCTTCAAAACAGCATTAAAAACCCATCTTTCCAAACTGCCTCCGCAAAGCTACTCTAATACTACTGTGTACACTGCTATAACTCAGTGTGTTTTCTAATCTTCAACACTCTTTCTTACAGCTCTGTTGAGCACCATATAGTGGAAACTAGGCGCTACACAAATCCATTATTATTATTATTTATTATTAATTACCCACTTGAAACCATTGTACATGTTTTAAATGCCTGTCAGTATGCAAAAAACATATGGAGACAACTTTCAGAATTGCTTGCAAAACATACTGAAAGAAACATGGAATTCAATAAAGAGAATATATTATTTGGATTTAATTGTATGAATAATGACCCGTTGAATGCAATTATTCTTATAACAAAATATATGCTTTACAGATGTATTATTAAGAAAGTCAAACCAAATTTTAAACCTTTACAGCCCGAATTATATAGATACTATCAAACAACAAATTTACAGCATTCTCAAACTGTCAACAAGCAGACTTTCATGCCTTTTGGTCGTCTCTACATATGCTTTTCAGTAATCCTGTGTACTGCTTTAGATATGACATCTAAAAAAACAATTCAATTTTGTGTGCATCTATATGCACATATATATGCACATATGTGTATTAATATGTTCTGAAATGAGTGGTAAAGTGAAACCTAAAAGTGGAAATAAAAGAACTGAATAGTAATGTATGAAATACATAAATATATGTACTTATACATTACGGTTCTAATATCCCCAAAGAAGTGGTTGGTTGGTTGGTTGGTTGGTTGTTTCACGCCGCACAACCAACATTCCAGCTATATGGTGGCAATCTGTAAATAATTGAGTCTGGACAAGACAATCAAGTGATCAACGGTATAAGCATCGATGTACACAGTATAGATACCAAATCAGCGATCTTGACCACCCGATCCCGTCAGTCGCCTTTTACGCATGAGCATCGATCTGCACAATTGGGATCCGATGACATGTGTCAACCAAGTCAGTGAGCCTGACAACCCGATCCCGTTACCTGTTAGATACCCAAACAACCAAGATTCTCATTCAAACACTTGTCATATCTCGATTGGACTATTGCAACTCCCTTTTCTACGATATTACAGGATTCACTTCTTTCCAAACTGCAAAACATCCAAAACTCAGCTGCTCATGTCGGTTCAAGAACTCATAGAACTTCCAGTTTCACGCATCGGTTGCTGAAGACCAATTCTAGCCCGGGTTCTTCACGGGTCATTTGCTATTGATTATTGATTATATACTACTCACACTTTGCTAAGGATGACAAAAATTCCCAACTTTACTTAAACATAGATTCATAATTTGATTTTTTTTTTATCCTTTTAAAACTAGATAAATAATGATATGGTAACCCCTCTTTAGGCAAACAGCCACTTTATTCTAACCTTATGCACTTGATACAAGAGTAACCATAAAAATGGTTTCATGGCACCAATCAAACATTTTGCAAATCATGGAACGAGTCATTGATAAGTACACAACACCTGTCAATAGCAGGTATGGGAAACCTAGGATCCATGCTTACAATAAGCTTAGATATTTAAACCAAATTAGACCCCACATCATAGTTTTCTGTTGAAGCAATGATTTCATCCTTAGCAAAGTGTGAATAGTATATATTAACATATTGGTACTGTATTAACATATTGATACTGAGACATTATGTGGAGTCCACAATCGAGTGCACACTCATCCATAGACAGGAGTAATGATAACGCCGCACGTGCATCATGAAAGTGTCTGGTGTGGAATAAAGCCCAATATCGTACCTCACATAGCTTCTGAAGCAGAAGGCGAATTCTGAGACAGAATACGAATTTAGTATAACCACTGGGACATCAATCGGAATGCACTTATCTCGCACAAGTATCCCTGCGTTTCTGAAATATACCGATGGGTTGGGGTTTTTTCCCCAAATGCACTAGGTAATGTCACATATGTTTAATATATTTTGGATTACACCTTCTCATCTGTGTCATTTGACGACTTCCTAAATGACATTGTGTATTCATGCACTGGGTAAAAGGTAGTCTCTGTTCTAGGTACTGGGAAATATATTACAAGAGGATTTCAACTTTAGTCTAGAGTTATTTGACAAGTTCTTGGCTGACATTCGTTCTGAGCTCTTTTTGGATTTTAAGTATTTTCTCTGCAGATATCGGCTACGAGGTTTGCTCAGTGATATACTGGGCATGCATTTTATGAAAAAACGTAGGCAACATAAATCCATTGTCACTGATCACCGTGAAAGAATAATGTCCCATAAACGCTGAGTGTGAGCCAATGAACAGGGAGAAATGAGGACAACAGTATGCACATATATAAATAAGGAAAAATACCTCACATGCGCGTTACGAAGAGATATCAAGTCACTCAAGATCATGTCAACCAAAATGGCGGTTAAACTCGTTGAAACTCAGCTGACACAAATGCTTGAAGTACTCAAGACATCTCACAGGTGGATTAAGGTGACCTTATTGTATTAGCTCACCCGGCTATAGCGCTTTGCATGATCTGCCGTCAGTATCAAGTCCTAATAACTGTGAAAGATACCATGAACAAGTCTTCGTCAAAGACGTCGATGCCGAGGGCGAGTATGGTTTAAACAGAGATGCCTTGTCCCGTTCTCGTTTCAGATTGCGGGAGAAGTGGAAGCCGCACTGGAACACCGTATAACAGATTACGAATTCGTTGTGGACAGATGGCCGGATTGCAGGGCGATGGTTGTTCGTGCGAAGGATAATGACTTGCAGGTATTTCACGTTTTTGTCAGTGTAAACATAAAAGGTTAAGCTATGTGTAATTTCTATCCTACACCGCCTCTATTCCTAGGTACCTGTGCAGTTTAGCTCAATTAAACAATTTCCATACACCTATAAATTGTTATTTTGTCATTTCACAATTAGCTGACCTTTGTTGATTCATGTGTGTGTGCGGTGTGTGCGGTGTGTGTGTGCGTGCGTGCGTGTGTGCGTGCGTGCGTGCGTGCGCGCGTGTATGTGTGTGTGTGTGTGTGTGACATAGCAACAGAAACTTTCCAAATAATTCAAGATACACTAGCTATGAAAAAGGTTCTGATATTTCCATTGGGGTAAATGATTTACAACATTTGACTGTCAACAGTGGGAGTATCGAGAGCCGCTTGTGAACCTGTACGCTACTGACGTCGAAGCACTGAGAGGCCTTCTACACAACCTGGACTGGTCCAAGGGGAAACGATTTGAATGTAAGACATATTGTCGTTTGCGTTTTCTTTTTACTTCATTCGGGTTAGAATTGGTCTTTGGAAACCCATGCTTGTAAGAGGCGACTAACGGGATCGGGTGGTAAGGCTCACTGACTTGGTTGACACATGTCATCGTATCCCATTTGTCCTGATCGATGCTCATGCTGTTGATCACTGGATTGTGTGGTCCATACTGGAATATTTACAGACCGCCGCCATTTAGCTGGAATATTGCTGAGTGGGCATTACACAATAAACAATCGAACACTCAACGCAGAAAATCTGAGGCAAGGTGAAATGGCGTTTAACATCGCCATCTAGATTACTGCTCTTTTACAGTGACGTGCATACATCCTGGCTCTTACACGAAACATGCTTTCACTTTGTCAGGTGTGGACCGACGTCTAGTGCCAGTTCTGTCAGAAGTGATTCAACTCTACCGGGTACCCACCTTTCTCCACACTGACGTTACGTTACTCAGGCTCACGCAACATACACTGAAGCTCAGGTATATTTGTACCAAAGGACTTCTAGGCTTGGTAGACGTACAAGAACATTTGCTACTTCTATAGAATGTTTTTAAAATACATTGTTGACAATCCTGATCTACCATACGATTCATTAATAACTTTGACATGGTAAATGGTGAATCTGTCTTCATAAAGGTGCTTCAGAGATAATATTGTCAAAATTAAAATTCAAGTTAGATCGATAGTTAACTACGTTTGATAGCGAACACACTTATAACGAAATGTTATTGCAAACTATTCCATTGCTACGTTCAATTTGTATATTTTAATCGAAGTGCGTAGAACGAACTGCTGTTATAATGAAATAAAGAAGTGGCCCCTTTAAGTTCGCTATAACCGTAGTTTACTACATTTAGCTACGGTCAAACGCCGTTTTGTTCATCTTTGATGTGCCGCAGTAACTGTTGTCTCGAAGTTAAAGTTTGAGCCCTGTCTATCCCTTTTTATCGGCTGTGTCTATAGGTTCGAGATAATTCGGATAACTCGAAGATTGATATATGATAATCATTGTTCTAAAAGGCCTATTCCTGAAGAATGTAGCATGTCCAGCTTGGCGGCGGATCAAGCTGCTCGGGTGAATTCCACGTGGGTACTACGCTATGGGGACGTGTCCGAAGCCTACATCAAGCACTTAATAACCACACTTCCTTCCACGTGTCTGTACAACCGGGAGGGGGCGCTGCTAGGATACGCCCTCACCTATCACTACGGGTGTCTGGGGGTGCTGTACGTGCTGGAAGAACACCGAGGCAATGGGTACGGAAAGGTGGCCATGTCCCAGCTCGCTCTAAAACATCTGCAAAAAAAGAAGGAGGTGTTTGTCATGATACAACGTGTCAATACAGCGTCTATCAAGATGCACGAAGCCATTGGGTTTGAGGTTATTCCAGATACGTCATTTGATTGGATATTTTGTGATGACTAAAATGCATATCAAGGATCTGTCAGTCTGTTTCTCAAACATTACAGACTGCACGTATGTGCATCTGTGATTGGACATAGTCAAATAAAGACATACTGAATTAAAAACGGATTATCTGTTTGTAAATAAAGAATATCGATTATCCGACGGAACAGATCTTAAAATAGATATAAGCTAAAAGGGTAAGCATGCCCTGTGCTGACGGTATAATTATTAAGGGCGTATTATACTTCGAAATATATCATCATTTACTGAACTTATGACAATAATCTTTGTCAACGTTAATCAACGTTGCGAATTTGTTTGACTATACATCAGTTCATGTGTAAACAGTACCTTTAAACAGTATGGCATATTTTTCAAAATTTAGTTTAGAACAGTTGCCTGACGTAAGTGGCTATAATTGTTTACACTAGTGAGTCTAAACCTTTGATGAGAAGTATATATTGAACATATGTACATGAGAAACATGAAATAATTCGTTTTATGATATGTAGAGCTTGCAAAATAAGAGTGGTAGCATATACCAACATAGACGTACTGTTTGTACCAGCAGATCAGTCCACAAAACAGTGTTTTCGTACACCATGAAGCTTGTGCATTATTTTAGTATAGAAAACCCCATTGAATCGTTTCATGACATCATATCGTCAAGACATATCTATGTGAGGATTGGAATTTTGACTGGACACAAACACAAGTTAAGCTACTCGGCATAGAGTTTGATGTGGAATATGTTTAGCCTAAATTACACAAATAAATTTGTTAAGATAGATAGAAAAAGAAAATTGGGCAAAGAGAACATTAACTCCGATTGGCAGATAGGTAGTATTAAAATCTTTGCTTCTACCCAAGCTTTATCACCGCTTCTGCAGTATACCTACTACGCCAAAACATATAATAGAAAATTTTCAGAAAAAATGTTTTCAATTTGTCTGGAAGTTTAAACCAGACCAGATAAAGAGGAAGGTAAAGTCACTACAGCCAGAATGTGGTGACAAAAGTGTACCTATTGTAGAAAAAGTAATTGCAGCTCAGAAATTAGGATGGATGATTTACTAGTAAATCCAAGTGGGCAATGATATTTTTTTTTAAACTGTAGTGAATACAAATGTCATGACTTTGGCTGATAGTTCATGTATTTATGAAAATATTGCTCCAAATATTCATAACACTTTTTGGAAAGATATACTACTATTATGGAGCTTATACCTGAGTTGTTTTTGACACGTAAGAAACAAATATTGAAGACATTATGAATTCCATAAAAATTGATGGTAAGCCCATATATATTGCACAGTGGCATAAAAAGGGTATAACATTTCTGAATGATTTTATTAATGAACATGGTAAACTTTATGATGAATATATATGAGTTTGTTGAATATGTTAAAAAAAATAGAATTAGAACCAATTTCGTGATCTATCAAGGTATTCAACAAGCTATGTTGAGTTATTTACAAAATATTAATAAGAATCATTTAGAGAAACTTTTCAAGGACCAATATTGCCATTCAAAATTTCAAAAATACATAATATATCTGGATGTAAGGTACTTTATAAAATTCTGCATTAGCCTAATTTTACAAAACTTAAGACCTACAGAAAGTGGGAAAGTTACCTAGGGCAAACATATACTGATTCAGAATGGAAAAAAGTATAATTTGATGGTAAAAGATGTACTCAAAGTAGTGAATTAAGATGGTTTCAGTTGAAAGTTTTATACAACATCCGGTGTACAAACAGTTATTTATTTAGGAGTGGGTATGTACCATCAGCAGCTTGTACCTTCTGTAACGAACCAAATGAAACAATTTCACATATCTTATGTAAATGTTTATATTCTGTTGATATATGGGAAAAGCTATTAGAATGGATTGGAAATTATACAGAAGTCAGAATCACCTTCAGTGAAGAACATTTATTGTTTGGCTTGTGTGTGTGTGTGTGTGTGTGTGTGTGTGTGTGTGTGTGTGTGTGTGTGTGTGTGTGTGTATGAATGTGTTTCTAATACACTCACATCTACTATGCCCCATTGAAACTGAGTTTGATATTTATTGTAAAAAGAATTTATATTGATTACGTAATTTAGATATTTCATTACCAATAATTGTTTGTAGTTTAACGCCACACTCAGCAAATATTACAGCTTCATGGCAGCGGTCTGTAAATAATCGAGTCTGGGCCTGACAACCCAGGGATTAAAAGCATGAGTATCGATATACGCAATTGGGATACGATGACATGTGTCAACCAAGCCAGCGAGCATGACCACCCGATCCCGTCAGTCGCCGTTTACGACAAGCATGGGTTGCCGAAGACCAACTGTAAACCGGTTCTCATCATGAATAAACTGTTATTGCAATACACCTGTAACCCAGTAAAAGCGACAAACGCTTTCTCTCTGCTATAAGCAGTAGATTGTACAATTGCCACCACAAAATGAACGCTTGTCTATACCAGATGTTCACGCAAACACTGAATGTGAGATATTAATAGTTGTCAGTGTAGAATGCGTAGTGTAATTATAACTGTGCGTGCGCGGTGCATTCTCTGAACAGCAGAATGACAGCCAGCGGACTTAATAAAAATGGCGGCAATTTGCGTGATATACATATATACATGCTGGGTAAATGAGTACAATGAACATCAAGTTTATTTAGTGTTTATTATTTCTTACATATGACTTAAAATTAACATTGCTTACTGCTAAGTGTCACGATAACTATCAATTCTGTGTAATATGTAAAGGTCTAGTGGTCAGTAAAATATGACTAAACATATTCACAGTAGACTTCGTTATTGTCAACGTAACCACAATAAACAAGAATGAATATTATAATATAGATTATCTGAATATACACAGGAAAAAGGTGTTGCACCCCAATATTAAAACTCTGGTTACGTTGGCATATAGAAAACGCCCGAATGGGTTGTTGTTTATAACCATTCTGCTAGGGTTTGGTGTTAAAGGTAATATGTTTTCGCAAAGAAAATGGTCTCCAAATCGAAACAACCCGCACTCCATGATTTTTGCAGTATTTTCATGTGAGGAATGTCGCCTATAAAACTGTTTTTCTGGCCGTTTATTCTATTGTAACGCAGATTCCCAGATGCAAGAATACCAGAAGTAGTCAAGTGGCAGATTATTGGTCTCCATAGGGCAGGTCTTTCTTTCAACATATGGGTACAATGTGTGAAGTCCATTTCTGGTGTCCCCCGCCGTGATATTGCTGGAATATTGCTAAAAGCGGCGTAAAACCAAACTGACTCACTCTTTCTTTCAAGGAGATTGGTAGAAGAACCGGGCGTCATTACTCCACAATAAGTCGCCTGGTGAGAAATGCACAGACTAATGACGTAAAGAATCGCAAACTTTTAGGCACACCACTTAAAACCACAGTCAGTGACGGCAAAGCATTGCTAAGGCTGAAAAGGTGGCATCCCCTTGCTTCAAGTGCAACCCGGAAACGCCAATGGCTTCCTCATCGTCAGATCAGCCACCAAACAGTGAGAAATTGTCTGAAGCCCGCTGAAATGAGGTCCAGAAGAGTCATCAATCGACCCCAAATGACAGACAGCCACAAGCGGTTCCGTCTAGTCTAGAAACAAGGGTTGAACTCGAGGTCTTGGAGTCCATTTGCCAGACTAGAGCATTTTTTTCCTGCGTGTTGTGGAAGGCAGAGTCAGAGTTTGGTGGCGTCCGGATACAGCTTATAGATCTAGAAACATCATGCCGACGGCACCATATGGAGGTGGATCGAATATGGTATGGGGTTGCTTCTCATTTGACAGGAAGTGCTTGATCCAGGTGTTGTGCCCCATTTTGACAATCAACCACTTGCAACCAGGCCAATATTCATGGATGATAAAGCTCGGCCACATCGTTCACGAGCTGTGACCCAGGTAATTCAGAAAATGCACTGACTCACCTCCCATGGCCAACAATGGGTCCAGATCTCAATCCCCTCGAACACATTTTGGACCGCCTGATACAACGCAGGGATCCTCCTCCACAGAACTTGCGGGAACCGAAAGTAGCATTACATGAAGAGTGGCAGCACCTGCCCATAGAGCAATTTCGACGTCTGGTGAGGGGTACGGGACGAAGACTGGAAGCTGTTATCCAAGTACTGGGCAGAAGTGCACGATATTGACTGTGTTTGTCGACTCTCTGTATGTTACTTTCAACTTAAGAGAAGTTTTGTTTTGACATTAAAGTTTCAAAGTTTTATCATACTTAAAACTGTCTCGTTTCCTTTGACTTTAAACGCAATACATAAGCGCAAGATTCTTACATACAAGAGGTCAGGGGCTACCACTTTTCAGTTCATTTTATAGGCACAAGACTGGTTTGTTGCTGTATGCATCATCCGGGTTCTAATTCTCATTCCGTTAAACAACATTTTGTAAAGACATTTTCTAATGCGTATATTAACAACAAAATACTTATTCAAAAGTGAAGAAAACACCAAGTCTTTGCCGGGAACTATCTGTTGGAACAGAAAATGTACTTAACGAATAATACGAACGAACGAATTATGAACTGACAGTGTCCCCCACAAATTGCTTGGAACTGGCTTCTGTAGCAGATGAGTTCTATATACAGAGGCAATCAACAGAATCGTGAGTGAGTTTAGTTTTACGCCGCACCCAGCTATATGGCGGAGGTCTGTAAATAATTTATTATTATTATAATTATTTATCATAGGATATTTGTATAGCGCACATATACAGTGCAACCAGAAATTATTGAGAATTTAAGATTGTTATTTTTGAATTTTTTTCACTCATTACTCACGTATGAAATGTGAATATTAGCAGAACATAACCCAGATTCAAAGACAGGTGTACAGTTAGTATGTTGTCAAGTCACCATGGGCAGCAATGCAGGCTTCAATGTTGCGGGGCATACTACTGATCAAAAAAGTTAGAAAGTCGTGGTCCATGCTGTCCCAATATCGGACCCTTTTTTTTCATTTCAGCAATATTTGTCAGATTTTTCTTATTGACACTTTTCTTCATAAGTCCCCAAACATTTTCTATTGGATTTAGGTCAGGGCTATAGCTTGGCCAATCTTATAATGTCCTATTTTGGGTCCGAAACCAGGCCTGGGAATGCTTTGAACGATGTTTTGGGTCGTTGTCCTGCTGGAAAATCCAAAAATGTCCATAGAACACGTGAGCAGATGGAAGTAAATGTCCCTCGAGAATATCTGTCTACAGCTCACTGTTCATATTCCCTTCAAATACACAGAGGGGCTTTGCCCCTAACACAGATATGCCACCCCACACGTTAATTTTCGGACTGTACTTTGGGCGCTGTTACAAAGGTTTTTCAGTTTGTTTGGTCCAGAATTTCAGTGTATCAGGAAACAGCCACACACAACTTTCATCTGAGAAAATCACATAGTCCCAGTTAAAATTTCTATGCTGTAAGCAACAGTTCAACCTTCGCTCCCTTTGTTCAGGTTTCATGATCAGTGATGGAATTCCTCGACTTTTCTGCCAACCCATTGCCTGCAGCTCAGTTCTAATTGTCTCCTTACAGACAGACACAGCTCCTTTATCAATCATATCCAGCCTTAAGTTTTCTAAACTCCTTCGTTTGTTTTTAGAAACAAGAATACCAAGCCGCCTCCTGTCACCGACAGTCAATTTTCTGGGCATACCTGCGCCTCCCTGGTGCTCAATGCCATATCAATTTGCAATATTTGTCAAAACACGATAAACAGTGGACAAAGGGATGCCTGTTCTACTTGAAATCACTTTAGCTGATCTGATGTCCTTGTAATAAAACTCTAAAATCAACTTCCTCTTCTCTAAATCATCCATACTGAGGATCACTGAAAATGTCGTCTGCTTGCAAGTAAACGAAGGGGAATAACTCTTCACAAACTAATGAAAAAGGATTAACGGAGTTGTCTCTCTTGAATGAAACCAAGCACTTGATAGCTGGTCAAGGTTGTTTATACTAGAAATCCAATTAAACATATTCCTAAAATTCCCAATAATTTCTGGTCATACTATGCATGCAACTAGTACTAGCTCAAGGCGCTTGTGTTTTTCCTCGATCATTGGATGTCAATCTCAACGGCACATCTTATTATCAATCTCAACTCCCTGGGATCATGCAACTATTGCAGACACTAGGCGCACCGAGTTATTGCGGCTTTCCCACCCTTACGAGATACCCATTCACAGCTAGGTGGACACATAGTCACAGTACTTTGTCCAAGTTTACTGCACGTTGCTGTATCCGCAACTAGGTGTTTGCACGTATTCATATTGCCACCATCTGGTCAATTACCAACGGATTTGTGGATTCTTTTAAGTGCACAGGGTTGTGTACTGTACACTAGTGGTTGTGACAACACTAAAAGGGTGACAGGTGGGCTCGATCCCGGCACCTCATGCTCGCTGGATTACTAGCCTGGGCCCCGTTTCACAAAGCTCTGGTAAGCCTAAGATCTCGTAACTTTTCTCGTAGCATTCGTACCTCCTTTACTGCCTATCTTAGGCTTAGGAGAGCTTTATGAAACGGGGGCCTGGCGCCTCAGACAGCTCGCCCACCATGCCCCATAATAAATGATCGAGAAAATCCAGTGAATCAACAGAATGAGCATCGATCTACTGGCATGCGCACATTGCAGCCTCATGTACCTATTTTATCTGTATAGAAAAAAAGACCTTACATACTTTTATTATTTCCGTAACATAAACATGTTTGTAAAGTGTTGTGACATATTCTTTGACAGAAAAATTATTCAGGTAAAATCAATCATGATGAAACATTGCGAAATAATGAGCCACGGATGCCATATGGTAGACTAGAGATACATGACACTGGTACTTCTGTAGTATCATATTTATTTGAGCAATATTAACTGTGGCCAGGACTAACTAGTCACGAAATAACAGGAAACAGAAACAGAAATACGATGCCTGTATTAATATTATAACTACAATTAGCAGATTGCATGTACATACAACACACATGAACATATGTACTCCTGAAAGAAATGCCCACAAAGAGAATCAATGACTGATATTTCTTGACAAAGAATTAAAATTAAACTAAAACAAGCTCAAGGATTCGGACCTTGTGCAATGATATTGAAAGAGTGAAACACTTGGAAGCTGTGCAAGGCTAGCTAAAGGTTGCCAGTCTAGGACTCCATACCCATGCCTTAGGGACAACAGAAATTATTACTGAGCAGCTTCCAATAAACAGATACGCCAAAGAAAAATCCTAACTGTGGTCATAAATAGGTTCGATCCAAAGTAGCTTGCTTTTGGCCCATATATTACAGAACCCACTCATCTGTTGGTAGCTGACCAGATGGTGAACACATATAAAACTGTGGCATTACTCTTTGACAGTTATATAATCCCTTGGTGTGCAAATGTACATTTTCCACACAAAAAATGTAAAAACGCTCAACCAAACTGTAAAAACCAATGTATGAGTCACTACAAAACCCAGTCCTCAGCTGGTGAGTTGAGGTGAGGTAAGGTGAGGTGAGGTGAGGTGAAATTGGGCTTAACGTCGTGCTTGAGAATATTTAGCTCATATGACGATGTGCATGCGTGTGTATGTGTATGTGCGGCTGCTTGTACTAGCCCAGACTTAAGCTGGTTTTATAGTGCTAGCTCACTGAGATATCATGCCGCAGTGAAGCATGAATACCCCACTCAGACATTATACTGACTCCGAGCCGACCAGCCCTTGCTGTACCCATTAATGCCGAGCGCCAGGCAGGGACCAACAACTACCATATTTTAACGTCTTTTGGTATGACGCGGTCGGGGATCGAACCCGCGACCTTCCGCTCTCCGGGCGGACGCTCTAACCACTACACCACGGAGGCGGCCTCATCAGCTGGAAGTTGAGCTGATGGAAAGACACAGAAAGGGGTGCCTTGTGGATCTATATTCCTGGAAGTAGGCACGTTCATTTTCCAATAGAAAATGTGAAAGAAATGAAGACATGTGGAAGGAGGCGCATGTGCCCCATCAACAGATTTACATTCTGCTACAGTTGGATGTACATTTAGGAAAGTGTAAAAGAAACTTCTCCACTAACTAAATGCACGTCGTTCAGACATTACAGAAACCTCACATCTGTTGGTAGTTGACAAGAAAGAAGACACATGAAAGAAAGTGGCATGTACCCCTTCAACAGATTTATATTGTTACAGGGGTGCACATACATTTTCCCCAAAGTAAATGTAAAAGATAACTGTCCACTTCCCAATGTACATGGATCAGGCATTCCAGAAACCTCTCATCTGTTGGTAGTTGACCTGATGGAAGACACGTGAAGAAAGTGGCATTTGCCCCTTCAACAGATTTACGTTCTGTTACAGGGGTGCATGTACATTTTCCAGTGGCAAACGTTAAAGAAACCTGTCCCCAATGTACATGGATTAGACAATACAGAAACCTCACATCTGTCTGTAGTTGACCTGATGGAAGACACATGATAGGAGGTGGCAGAAACCTCACATCTGTTGGTAGTTGACCTGATGGAAGACACATGATAGGAGGTGGCAGAAACCTCATGTCTGTTGGTAGTTGACCTGATGGAAGACACATGATAGGAGGTGGCAGAAACCTCACATCTGTTGGTAGTTGACCTGATGGAAGACACATGATAGGAGGTGGCAGAAACCTCACGTCTGTTGGTAGTTGACCTGATGGAAGACACATGATAGGAGGTGGCAGAAACCTCACATCTGTTGGTAGTTGACCTGATGGAAGACACATGATAGGAGGTGGCAGAAACCTCACATCTGTTGGTAGTTGACCTGATGGAAGACACATGATAGGAGGTGGCAGAAACCTCACATCTGTTGGTAGTTGACCTGATGGAAGACACATATGAAGAAAGTGGCATGTACCCCTTCAACAGATTTACGTTCTGTTACAGGGGTGCATGTACATTTTCCAGTGGCAAACGTTAAATAAAACTGTCCCCAATGTACATGGATCAGACAATACAGAAACCTCACATCTGTTGGTAGTTGACCTGATGGAAGACACGTGAAGAAAGTGACATTTGCCCCTTCAACAGATTTACGTTCTGTTACAGGGGTGCATGTACATTTTCCAGTGGCAAACGTTAAAGAAAACTGTCCCCAATGTACATGGATTAGACAATACAGAAACCTCACATCTGTTGGTAGTTGACCTGATGGAAGACATATGAAAGAATGTGGCGTGTGCCCCTTCAACAGATTTACGTTATGTTACAGGGGTGCACACAAATGTGCCAAAAGAAAATGCTAAAGATTAACGAAGCCACTCATCTGTTGGTAGTTGACCTTATGGTAAGATATTTGAAAGAAAGTGGCCTGTTTTGCTTCAACAGACTCATATTCTCATGCTTGCGCACATGTCCATTATCCAGTAGAAAATGCAAAAGAAGATCGTTTCCCATACCAATGTCCATGTATCAGGCATTCCTGTTCCCACTCACTTGTTGGTAGTTGAACAGATGGAACGATGGAAGGAGGCCCTTCAACACTTTTATGTTCCAATAGAAAATGTAAGAGAAAACTGTCTGCTTACCAATTCACCTGTATCAGGCGTCACAGAACCCACTCATCTGTTGGTACACAGTAGTTGACCAGATGGAAAAACATATGCAAGATGACATGTGCCCCTTCTTCAGTTTTATGTTTATTTACAGGGATGCATGTGCATTTTCCAATTATATAAGTAGAAAAAAAATGTTTTCTTACCTATGTAAAAGTATCACCAGAACCCACTCATCTGTTGGTAGTTGACCAAATGGTGGACACACAAATGCAGCTGACTTCATATCAGTGGCATAATATATACTACTCAAAGTTTGATAAGGATCATATAGTTCTTACATTATAAAATCAATATATGAATTGATATGACACGCCAAATTTCATCACAATGTTGGACTGACCCCTCTTGAGCCTCAAAAACACAGGTTAGGTAGGGAAATGCATGCTGCAATGATCATGAGTAGCACGTGAAGCATGGTACCCACATTTTCTGACATTTCTGAGTGCTTGTCGTTGATTTGAATTTGGGTACATTGTCTTTACATCTGACATCGTTTAAGTCACTGTTACTCTATGAAAATGCCTCCCACAACGTCAAAGACGCCGTTTGACTGTTGAAGAATTGGCCAGATGCATAGGAATGCTCGAAAATGGTGCAAGACAACGCCACGCGTTGCAGAGCTATTGGGTGTCAGTCAGAGCGTTGTTTGCAGAGCTTGGAACCGGTATCAAGCTCATGGTTCAGCTTCTCATCGACATGGAGGCGGCAGAGAAAGGTCCACCACGCAGCAAGATGACCGCTTTTCTCTTGATTTCAGCACAACGCTTTCATCGGTTTGCAACGGCGACTCGCGCTTTAGAAATGATCTTCTGAATGCAACTGGAGTTAACATTTCCACGCTGAAACTGTGCATAATCGTCTTCATGCAGCTGGTCTTCGTTTCGGAGAGCCTGTATTCGTGCATCCCTCTTACTCAGCGACACAGACAAGATCGCTTTGAATTGGGCCAGGGCTCATGTGAATTGGAGGGTTGTTGATTGGGCCCTGTACTTTTGGCACAGACGGAAGTCGAGGTTTTGTGTTGACTTCACAGATCGTCGTGGCAGAACGAGTGTGGGAGAAGGGCAGGAGAACGATATCAGGACGCTAATGTTGCTGAACACGACAGATATGGTGGTGGAGTCGTTGATGATTTGGGAGGAATCAGTCGAGCTGGACGTAACTGATCTCCATGTCCTAAGGCGAGGCACGATGACCGAGTGCGCTACAGGGATGAAGTCCTGGATGTATGCGTGAGACCATATGCTGGTGCTGTTGGTCCTGACTTCATCCTCATGGACGATAATGCACGCCCACATCGTGCTAGGGTGGTGGACGAAAGTACCTGGAATGTGAGACAATTGTTCGTATGGACTGGCCAGCTCGTTCTCCAGACCTCAACCCTATCGAGCATGTCTGGAATATGCTTCAGGTAGCGATTTCACGTCGTCCTGTACAACCAACCACCCTCCAGGAACTTGAAAATGTTCTGATCCAAGAATGGAACAATCTCTATCTTCGCGCCCATTCAAAACCTCGTTGGAAGCATGAGACGACGCTGCCAAGCTGTCATTGGAGCTAACGGAGGCCATACCCGCTATTGACACTTGTTTGTGCAGTGGTATATTTTAATATCTCAGCTGTTTCATCTGTGGCAATAAACCATTTCAAAATGCTTCTTATCAACAAGACAAGATTTTAACTTGTCAATAAAACTGCATGTTAGAATGACCACTTAGCAGTTGGTTGCTGATCCATATTTCATTGACCAGCTTTCCAGACATAATATTCAAAAACGAAAATAGTGAAGAATTATTATTTCATGTATTGAAATGTATTCCTACAGATTATATCATAATATGTAATTCATAAAGTCATAGATGTATTATTATTTTTCTGAAGAATTATTCATAAACTTTAAAATTCATTTAACTTATCAATTGATACAGATTATAATATTATGTAACATACTGATAAAAGTCCTACATTTGAGTTTTTTGTAGTTGCAAAATAGATACCGTTGATGGTTCTGTAACTCACCTTTTTCAGGTACAAAGAAGAAAACGATTACATATTCCAAATCATTCACAAAGTAAAATAATACTCATATCTAACTATATTTTACTTGACAGACATAATCTTAGAGCAAGTGATTAGCACAAAATTCTCTAAAAGATATTTGATCATAATTACTATTTAGTCGGTTAAAAAGAGACAGACAACTTATATGGTCGATTTTGGGGACAATGATTATGCATACACATTAGGGTTTTAAATAATTCAAATGCTTATTTCATGAAACAAACTGTATTCATTCATGAATTCAGTTTGTTATTCATGATCACTGGAATCAAATATTCACTAATGTTATAAAAGGTGTGTTTTTTCGTGAACTTGAATTATATTATCAAAATGACATATGCAAAGTGGAATATATTCAAGGCAGGCAGGATAATAGCAAACATTCTTATATAATTGATTTGATAGTAATAGGGACACTTGTCATTGTCATGATAAATTAACACTGTCAGTATGGTCAAAATATTTAAAATAATCATTTTGTTACTGCCTCGCTCCTATTATTCAATCATTAACTGCTCACTTGTTACTGTAATTGCCATCCAATATTCGTTACCCAATATTAGTGACATGTGTCATATTCGCCTCCAATAGGATTCATATATACAGGTATTGCCTATATAGGTATTCATATATACATATATATTGCCATGATTTGTAATAACTAATGAAAACTTATAAAATGCTTAGCAAATACCCACAAAATTACATATTCCAAAATCTAAAATATGATCATTTTGCTCGCAAAGTCACTACAGAGAGAAATCAGTGCAAACAAATCTGTCAGTGGTCTACAATCGAATTAAATATTTATACCACTACTATTGCAACTATTAAAAGGATCACCTGAGGCATAAAACACTTAAAACATGACAGCCTATTGAAAACTTCTCTGTTTTATTTTTGCTTGAGCAAACATACAACTGGATATACTGATGGACAGAAAAACGAGACAAACAACTTTATATGTATAATGATCCATGGTCAGATGTGAAGCTAAACCAATGTTAAGTGGTTGCCAAAAGCTCACATTCTTATTTCTCACCTATGACAGAAGCACCTGAGTAGCATGATATTTCACAAAAACAATAACACTGGCAAACATTCAAAACAAATTTAAAAAGTTATTGCACAAGAATCGACAGGATTGTTTAATACTTCTAAGTCTTTCAAAAATGATGCTCTGCACCTTTACATTACCCATTCAAATGTATGGCAGGTTTAAAAAGTTAACAAAACATTATAAATCAGACAAAATGTTAATGGATCACAAGTTTGTTATTATAGATATAACATAATAGGTATAGTTCCATGTACCATTGTCAAGCATGGACAATACATGTTGTGGAGAAAAGAATGAAAAAAACACATGCAACAGAACAAAGTAGTAAATAAATAATAATAAACAGGGCTCAATTAAGTGCTTTGTTACTTGCACTAGTGCAACCCTATATTACGAAATGTGCAACCAGGTTATTGGTCTAAACTGAACCAAGTGCAAGTCAATTTTTGAGTGTGTAAAATTTCTGAATAAAACAATAATTCAATAACATATTTCTTTCATTATATTTTGCAATAAAAGCAGTGCAACTGGAATTTGGCTGGTGCAACAAGGTTTTTATCTTAGGTTGCACCCTGTGCAAGTAGGTGAACATCTCTTAAATCGAGCCCTGATGAAGAAAACACTGGCCTGTCGAAAAGTCAAAAACAATAAAAACAATATGATTTAATATCTTAAACTTCATTCATCATCAACTCTTTTGTTGTGAGTTTTGGAGATGCTTCTCCAGGTCCCCAAGAGTTGACGTGTAATAATCCGGAAACTGCTCCTTGGAGAAGATGCTTGATTCAGGGTTAACATCTGCTTCCATCGACACACCACTCAGTACAAGAAGCGACTTCAACCCACACCCCTTGGCCAGTCCTATGTCAGTGTTGATTCTGAAACGGTTGAAACAAACACTAAGAAATATCCATTTCAAGTTTCTGAAGCACAGGTAATTTGTGATTTTGCCTGACTGTCATGAGTGAGTGATTGTTTGAACTGCAATAATAATATTGCAGCCTGTAAATATCTTTGGGGTATGACAAGAAACCCTTTACTTTCATGCTTACTTCGAACTGGACTTAATCTAATCTAATCAGTCGAAATGCCAATATGGGTTTATTTTGGATGTGCTGTGCCATGCATGTTGGTTTGTTGTGAACATATGCACTCAGCTCTATAATAGGTGAATGACACAGGGTTTGAACTTAACTTTTTAAAGCACAAGCTAAATGAAATTTCAATAAGCTAAAACATATAAATAATTCAAAATCACGTCTTCAGTTGACACGTAACACCTACACTGCCTACCGCTTTACTAGAGTTCTTGGTGTGACCGCTGTCAGTTTCTTTTTGTCAGGACTTATCCCCCGATTCCTCACCACCTTTCCCTTCACACTTCCGTTTTAAGTAGTTTGTTATCATATTATTTGTAATAAAGTTCCAGAGCTACAGATAGGTCATTGAGTTTTATCTTGCCTCACGCATAAATGTCTTTTCTGATTGACTGAGCACTCTTCTATTATTTTCAATGTACCCCGCTTACAAGCGAGTAACATTTTCTATGTACCCCGCTGGGAATGCCGAACTCATTTGATACTTCGTAGTAGTAATTCTTTATCTCGAATAACATTGAATCACATATGATGTCAGGAAATTACCAATGTTTTGCAAATGCAGATCGATTGAAGGAAGATACCTTTCAATTATTTATTTCTTGTCGTCTTGTACTCCACACTGTGATCCGATACCCGTGCTTCAAACAGTTCAAACTTACCATTAAGGTGTTCGGTAAGATAAATACGTTGTTCACTGGTCCCTCGGGGCTCATGGGTTGATGTACCCTCGATGTTTCTTTATGTTCCCCTCGCCCCCTTCGGGCTCTGGGAACATAAACAAACATCGAGGGTACATCAGCCCATGTCCCCCTCGAGACCAGAGAACAACTTATAATGTACTCGCTTGTGTTCATTTCAATTGGGTATCTTAATTTTCCTTTGAGTAACCAATTAAATTGTACCCACCTCATTCAAACTCCATTTTCCATTAATTGTAAAAATATAACAAAGTTTAAATGTTGGTTTACTTATTTGTTATTTATATTTGATCTGTAATATGAGGAATAATAAGAAAGACTGCAAGTCGCCAAGTTCATGTGTTGAAATAGAACATCTCAATATACCTCAGTTATTTTATCTATCCACCAGTATGCAGGCTTAGATTTAACATTTTGTCAAAGATCAAATGCAACACCAAATTTATTGACTATTTACAAAAATTCAAGCGTACTTGTACACAATAGACTTAATAGGAATTGAGTTTTCACATAAATATTTGCATAATTTACGCAGATACGCAACTTATCTGAACCTCTGAATTGTTCAATCATAAATGCCAAATTTGACAAATGCACAAGGTTGCTAAGGTCCGCGTTATTGATGTTATACTAAGCATGTGACCGGCTATAAGTTCTGTGGATGTTATATTCGGAATCCTTCATTAATTAACGTCAATGAATGAAGGGAAGTAACTCCAAACTGAGCATGATTGACAATGATTTTATGCAACTGTCATACAATGACATGCATCAACCAAGTCAGCACACCTGACAACCCAATCCCATTAGTTGCCACTTTCAACCACAGGCAAGCTGTAGCGCAAATAGGGCTGCGCAACAGAGAGAAAAATTACCAGTCTATCTATATGCGAGTGAAGCGAGCAAAGGTTAGCAACATACTTCCCTCACTTCGGTTCAAAAAATATTTTTAATATCAAAATAGAATATCACCCATTATCTCACAGGATTGTGCTCTTAGATTTCCAACCTCATATTTAAAAATTATATTTTGCATTATGTTGCAAACCTTTGCTCGCTTCGCTCGCATATACAAAGATTGTTCATTTTCTCTTTGTTGCACAACCCTATTGGCGCTACAGTTTGCCTGTGCTTCAACAAGTGCTTAAGAACAGTTCTAACTCACATCTTCACCAGTCAAGCTTTTGATTAAGAGTGTTACAAACTTAACAATAGTCCCTACGCATGCTCAACAGGGGGACTTTCTTACCGGTCACCAACCATACAGCATCGAGCTGGGTCAAGGTTGTGTGCCTTTTGTAGGACATCAAACATCGGCCTTTCTGGCTTTCCTAAAACAATTGGATCCCTTCGGCTGGCACATTTCACCGCATGGACCATTGTTCCAGTTCCTGAAAATCAAAAGGCAAGTTCTGTGGAATAAATTGTCATTTATTCATCATACACAAGACAGGTATTTCCGACATTTGCATTTTTTGCAGCTTCAAATGATCAGCAGTTATTTTGGGTTTTTTCACTTTAGTCACATGGATTGCGGTCTGGTAACCTATAAATCTGAAGGTTTAAACTACAGTTATCTCCCTTTCACCACTTTCTGCTGGCAATCTGCAATTTACTTCTTGCCCAATTGGTATCAAATTTGTAGCCGAGTGAACACGGGTCATGTTGGAGTGAGTGAGTTTAGATTATGTCGCTTTTAGCAATATTCCAACAATATCACGGCAGCTGACACCAGAAATGGGCTTTACACATTGCACCCATGTGGGAAATCGAACCCAGGTCTTCGGGGTGACATGCAAACGCTTTAACCACTAGGCTAACCCACCATCCCAGGTCTTGTTGGAAATTGGGTACAAATGTCTGCTTTTGAAAGTTTTCTTGCACTACTGCTGGGTCTGATGAATGGTCAGTATGGAATCAATATGTGTGTGTGTTCCAGCTTTATGAGTGAGTTTGGTTTTACGCTGCTTTTAGCAATATTGCAGCAATATAACGGGGTGGGGCACCAGAAATGAGCTTCATACAATTCGAACCCGGGTCTTAGGCGTGACGAGCGAACGCTTTAACCACTGGGCTACCCCACCGCCCCTCCAGCTTTATGATAGTGCCCTGTTAATAATGATCTCAACAAAACAATCAAGTGATTTGGATAGTGTGAACAATAATCCATGACACTGGGTTATGATTACATGCCATCATACAGTCACGCCAAGTCTGACTTAAAGAACAGCATTGGTTGCTGGGAACCGCGGAACAGAAGTGTTAAAGTCAGCCTCCAGCTGAAACTGGTGCTGTCCCACTGAACCTAATGTCATACACAGCTACAATCAAATCTTCTGTATCGCAACTGCAGGCAAATTTAAATTTCCTGACAATTGTCAAGGAGCACGAGACTTCTTCTGAGGCTTCATGTCTTACATTTACATTATACTGCTATTTCAGAAGTTACATTAACTGTAAAGGAGGAAACTTATAGGTGTCATCTAGGGCTGCAACGAATACACTATGTGGCAAATATGATACGTATCATGAATATTGAGTAATGAATACAAATAATTATTCATGAATACAGTATTGTAGTTAAGTGATTGATGTAGAATATGGAAGGCCCATTTTGACAGTTTTGATTTGTCACAGCAATAACCAGTGATCTCATGACACTCAAATTTGGTATGTAATAGTTATAGTCGACAGTACCATGTGTGGCCTTGGCAAACTAACATGACTTGTGCTACTGCAAGGCTAGTACATATTCAATCCTTGCATATCTCACTTTCCAAAAGTACACAAGGGTTCAAATAAAACATGCTCCCTTAAAAAAAATCATAAATATTCGTTAATATTCTGTTCTGGTGATGACGAATAACGAATTGAATTCATGAAGGGCTACGGTTCGATTCACCGAATATGCGAGTGAATCGTTACAGCCATAGTGTCATCTCAATACTAGAACAAGTGGTTACCGCACATGTAAAATGGGTGTGAGCACTAATGTTACATTCCTTAAAAACACTGAACAATCTGTATCTGGATAATACTACAATCATTTTTCAAAATAAGTTATAGACACCACAGACAATGACAGAATTTAAAGAAAGTATGTGGAGGCATCATTTGTTATTTATAAAATGATGGTTAAGCCTTGGACTTTAGGCCTTACATTGGTTTTTTAGCTTGGTTAATTGTTCCTCCCAACTATAGATATAAAAATTATCTGAATGAGTTTTTAATACTACCAATTGTAAAGATCGCTTTGACAATAAACAGTGATAATGAACTGCAGTTGTCACATTTTAGATTGGGGTGGTACATCTGGTTAAATTCATGAAGTCTGTTTGGAATGATAGTCTGGAATTTTTAATTTTTTCTTCACACTAGGGTTGGGTAGCCTGGTGGTTAAAGCATTCGCTCGTCATGCCGAAGACCCGTGTTCGATACCCCACATGGGTACAATGTGTGAAACTCATTTCTGGTGTCCCCCGCTGTGATATTGCTGGAATATTGCTTAAAGCGGCTTAAAACTAAAATGCACTCACTCACTACTCCGAACTTTGTAATTAAATTGTATATGTGTGCAGACTTGGTCTCGTCGCTATATGGCTGAAATAATGTCGATGTGGCGTAAAACTAAACTCACTCACTCACATTTTGGATTGATAACATTATCAGCACCAACACCAGACCATGACTTTTCAAGATTTATAAACATATCAATCCAAGTATAATGTTCATACAGATGATTAAGAAAGACTCTGGAAAATGATTGACCAAATTTGTCACAATCAAAATTAATGACCCGCTACCTAGATTGTCTGACCTATGATCTTTGTGTGTTAGCCTTTGGACTATGGAATCTGATCATTACAATACAAGGTGTAACCGTCATCTAATACATAACCGTCTTAACAGAGGATACACAGACATATTCAATTTTGATTCCATTACTGCTGGTATCTCCAGTACATCTGGTTAGATTCACGAAGTCTGTTTGGAATGATTGTCTGGAATTTTTTATATTTTTCCACACTAGGGTGGTGTAGCCTTGTGGTTAAAGCGTCCGCTCATCACGCCAAAGACTGACTGACTGACTGAGTTTGGTTTTACGCCGCTTTTAGCAATATTCCAGCAATATCACGGCGGGGGACACCAGAAATGGGCTTCACTTCACGCCAAAGACCCGGGTTCGATTCCCCACATGGGTACAATGTGTGAAGCCCATTTCTGGTGTCCCCCTACCACAATATTGCTAGAATATTGCTAAAAGCGGTGGTAAACCATACTCACTCACTCACTTTTTTCACACAAGCTGAGGTAGACATGGAGGTCTACATTCCATCAAGCAACTGGTAGACAGCAACATTCCACAGTTTTCAAGATAAACCACACACACTAACCAGGAATAACAATGTCCCCCCTTCGCAGGTAGATTGCTATCTTCATTTGTTGCTAAGAAGACAGTATCTTGTTTCTTCAGATAACTGCTGGCTTTCAGTATTTTGGGATAGCTCAAGTACTTGTCAAACCCAACCATAACACAGTTCACCTGAAATGATACAAAGTCTTACATTGACAAAATATCACAAGAACCATGTTTATATATCAGCAGATAAAAGGTATAATTAGGCAGTTATATGGACGACATGCTACTTCTTCTTGAGAAATGACTTAACAAAATAAATGTGATGCTTCCAATGACAGTCAGTTAAAAACTGAGGTTTTGTCAGGTGTGAGTCAGTCAATGAATCAGTTTTAACATCGTTCTAATTTACTCATGGAAGGGTCATCTTGATGTGAGAGGAAAGGTTGAAGTGATGCAGTTCACAAATATTTCAAAGTTTAGTCAAACACACGTCATGAGCATAGTGAGCCTAGAAAAATTATTTGTGAATTGTGATTTGAGCCATGATCATAAGTTTTGCATACCCAAAGGGCCACAACTCTGCACAGCGAATTGCAACCCTAGTCAGTTTGTCACTAAGTCAGAAGGGAAATGATTACGTCATTTAGCACCAAACTTGAAACACAAGTTAGAGGCAATATTTGTGACACATTGTAACAAAGACATGTGGTATACTGACACACCACCACATCAGGGACTAGTACAACAAACACAAACTGGTACAGGTCAACAAAAAGCCGGGTTCTTATGTGCATGCAATCAAGTACCATCTTTAACTTCCATTGTGTTGGCATAATAACACCTGCAGAGGGTCAACTTATACCATGTGAGTGAGTGAGTGAGTTTAGTTTTACGCCACACTCAGTAATATTACAACTATATGGCGGCGGTTTGTAAATAGTCGAGTGTGGACCAGACAATCCAGTGATCAACAGCATGAGCATCGATCTACGCAATTGGGATACAATGACTTGTGTCAACCAAGTCAGCGAGTCTGACCACCCGATCCTGTTACTCGCCTCTTACAACAAGCATGGGTAGCTGAAGACCAGTTCTAACCCATATCTTTAAAGGTACCATTGTTACGGCATGGCTGTGGATGGAAACTATTGACCTTCCTGTCCCTGTACAGATGCTCTTATCAACTGAACCATAGATGCTAGGATAAATCTGGGCAGACACTGTATCTACTAGACCATCAAGGCTGCCACTGAAAATTTAAGTGAGTGAGTGAGTTTAGGTTACGCCGCTTTTAGCAATATTCCAGCAATATCACGGCGGGGGACATGCAACCATGTGGGGAATCAAACCCTGGCCTTCGGTGTTATGAGTGAACGCATTAACCACTAGGCTGCCCCACCGCCCACTGAAAATTTGAATGTTGACTATATACAAACATGCCATGGTATACATGGCACTCAGTCACTTACCTCAGGATCCAACTTCATTGTCAACCATTCTGGATAGAAGTCATCTATCATTTCCTGGTCAGGCTGAAACATTGGACATTTTCACTTCTTTCACTTCATATTAATTAAACAATTGAATATAACTCAAACAGAATGAAAAATGATACAAAATTCAAGACTGGCAACAGGATGGATCTGGTTTTCTATCAAATCAAAATCAATACAAATAAATTGCCAGTACATTTACCAACACATCAACTCTCGACAACATTTGCTTTTGCACTTGCAGATTGTTGTAATACAGTTAAAATATTCCTTTGACAAGATGTTGATGATTATCTAATTACTTACCACAATGCCTGCTTGCTAAATACTAAATGTATGTAACCATCTATTATCCTGTACCTGTACGCCTGTACACTGAATACCAAATTTATCACAACCCATTAACCAACACACTTACAACTATCAGTGTGCCAAATATATTCACCAAAGTACCTCTAATGCCTGTACATAAAGGATACCATATTTATCACCATTCCCATGCCTGATTACCATATTTATACACCAATTCATCCCCAGTTACTGTATCTGCGAGACACCATATATAACCCTAGTCAACACACTAGGCCTGTATGCTGATTACCATCAATGCCTGTATTAGCACAACCCCATATATATACCCATATACTTACCCCTATGCCTGTGTGCGAATACCATTATTTATCAGCTCCACACCCATGGCAGGATTTCCCACCAGGTACACCTTCCCAGTGAAGTTAATGTTTTTCAAATATAAAGCTCAATAAAGGCCGTGACACACAATCTCCTCCTGTTGAAACAATTGAAAAAGCTTCATCAGCAAATATCAAGTTTTGAACTGAAACTTGTATGGCCATATTAATATCCATTAAAGTCATTATGACATCCAAGTACAATGAATTATAAAAGCATTGTTTTTTCATA